>NC_044996.1:80322756-80428563 GCF_008728515.1 Papio anubis | reverse complement strand
GCTCCGCCTCCCGGGTTCACGCCATTCTCCTGCCTCAGCCTCCCGAGTAGCTGGGACTACAGGCACCCGCCACCACGCCCGGCTAATTTTTTGTATTTTTAGTAGAGACGGGGTTTCACTGTGTTAGCCAGGATGGTCTTGATCTCGAACTCTTGACTGCGTGATCCACCTGCCTCGGCCTCCCAAAGTGCTAGGATTACAGGTGTGAGCCACGGTGCCTGGCCAAGAATTAACACTAATCTTTCTGATAGTCTTCTGAAAATTTGAAAAGGAAAGAACACTTCCTAGCTCATTCTATGAGGTCAGCATCACACCGATACCAAAGCCAGAGAAAGACACTATGTGAAAAGAAAACTACAGACCAATATCCTTTATGAATACTGATGCAAAAACCTTAACAAAATGCTGGCAAACCAAATTCAGCAGTATATTAAAAGGTAATAGACCATAACCAACTGGGATTTATTCCTAGAATGCAAGAATGGTTAAACATAGGAAAATCAATCAATGAATATAACTACATTAATAGAATGAAGGAAAAAACCACATGATCATCTCAGTTGATGCTGAAAAAGTATTTAACAAAATCCAACATCCTGTCATGATAAAAGGCAAACAGTAAACTAGGAATAGAAGAGAACTTCCTCAACATGATAAAAAGGCCCTATATGAAAAACCCATATGTAACATCATACACAATGGTGAAAGATTGAAAGCTTTCTTCATAAGGTAAGATACTGCCTTCACCACTTATTTTTTTTCTTTTTTTGAGATGGAGTTTTGCTCTTGTTGCCTAGGCTGGAGAGCAATGGTACGATCTTGGCTCACTGCAACCTCTGCCTCCCAGGTTCAAGCAATTCTCCTGCCTCAGCCTCCTGAGTAGCTGGGATTACAGGCATGCACCACCATGCCCAGCTAATTTCATTTTTTTTTTTTTTTTTTTTTGAGACGGAGTCTCGCTCTGTAGCCCAGGCTGGAGTGCAGTGGCCGGATCTCAGCTCACTGCAAGCTCCGCCTCCCGGGTTTACGCCATTCTCCTGCCTCAGCCTTCCCGAGTAGCTGGGACTACAAGCGCCCGCCACCGCGCCCGGCTAGTTTTTTGTATTTTTTAGTAGAGACGGGGTTTCACCATGTTAGCCAGGATGGTCTCGATCTCCTGACCTCGTGATCCGCCCGTCTCGGCCTCCCAAAGTGCTGGGATTACAGGCTTGAGCCACCGCGCCCGGCCTAATTTCATATTTTTAATAGAGACGGGGTTTCTCCATGTTGGTCAGGCTAGTCTTGAACTCCCAACCTCAGGTGATCTGCCCGCCTCGGCCTCCCAAAGTGCTGGGATTACAGACGTGAGCCACCGCATCCAGCTACCTTCACCACTCCTATTAAACATAGTAGTGGAAGTTTTAGCCAGTAATTAAGCAAGAAAAATAAACAAAAGGCAACTAGATTGGAAAGGGAGAAGTAAGATTGTCTCTTTTCACAGATGACATGATGGTATATATGTACAAAACCCTAAAAATTACACAAAAAATGATTATAGCTAATAAGTGAATTCAGTGAAGCTGTAGTATACAAAATCAACACACAAAAATTAATTGAATTTCTATACACTAGCAATGAAAACTACAAAACATTGCTGAGTGAAATTAAAGAAGACATAAATAAATGGAAAGATATCCTGTCTTCATGGATTGGAAGATATTATGTGATGAATTACTCTTCATATGGTTATGATAAAAATACTCTTCTGGTCCGGGCGCGGTGGCTTATGCCTGTAATCCAGCACTTTGGGAGGCCGAGGCAGGCAGATCCCCTGAGGTCAGGAATTCAAGAACAGCCTGGACAACATGGTGAAACCCTGTCTTGACAAAAACACAAAAATTAGCCAGGCATGATGGTAAGTGCCTGTAATCCCAGGTATTCAGGAGGCTGAGGAAATTTTTTTTTTTTTTTTTTTGAGACTGAGTCTCGATCTGTCGCCCATGCTGGAGTGCAGTGGTGTGATCTCAGCCACCCCACCTGTAATTGTGCCATTACACTCCATCTTGGGGGACAGAGCAAGACTTAGTCTTAAAAAACCAAAAAAAACCCTCTTCAAAATTATATACAGATTCAATGCAATCCATATCAAAATTCCAATGGAATTTTTGACAGAAATAGAAAACCCACCTTCAAATTCATGTGGAATCGGGCAGACACAGTGGCTCACACCTGTAATCCCAGTGCTTTGGGAGGCCTAAGCGGGAGGATCAAACTCAGCCAGGCTGAGTTTGAGATCAGCCTGACCAACATGGGGAAACCCTGTCTGTACTAAAAATACAAAAAAAAAAAAAATTAGCCAGGCATGGTGGCCGGTGCCTGTAATCCCAGCTACTTGGGAGGCTGAGGCAAGAGAATCACTTGAACACCAAAGCCAGAGTTGCAGTGAGCTGAGATCACACCACTATACTCCAGCATGGGCAACAGAAGCTGAGACTCAGTCTCAAAAAAAAAAAAAAAAAAAAAAAAAAAAAAAAAAGCGGTAGCGGTGGCTCAAGCCTGTAATCCCAGCACTTTGGGAGGCTGAGGCGGGTGAATCCGCAGTCAGGAGATGAGACCATCCTGGCTAACATGGTGAAACCCGTCTCACTAAAAATACAAAAAACAGCGAGTGGTGGCGCCTGTAGTCCCAAAGCTACTCGGGAGGCTGGGGAGCAGGAAGAATGGCGTGAACCTGAGGGAGAGCGAGGAGCTTGCAGTGAGCAGTCGTGCCACTGCACTCCAGCCTGGGTGACACAGCGAGACTCTGTCTCAAAAAAAAAAAAAAAAAAAAAAAAAAAAAAAAAAAAAAAAATCATGTAGAATCTGAAGGGACTTCAAATATCTAAAACAGTCTTTAAAAAGAAGAAAAACAAGTTGGAGGACTTACACTTCAAGATTTGAAAACGTACTACAAGGCCGGGCGAGGTGGCTCACGCCTCAGAAATCCCAGCACTTTGGGAGGCTGAAGTGAGGGTGGATCATGAGGTCAGGAGATGAGACCATCCTGGCTAACAAGGTGGCTCCCTGTCTCTACTAAAAAATACAAAAAAATTAGCCAGAGGCGTGGTGGCGTAGCCTATAGTCCCAGCTACTCTGGAGGCTGAGGCGGGGAGAATAAGCGTGAACCCGAGTCCGGGACTTGCAGTGAGCCAAGATCAGCACCACTGCACTCCAGCCTGGGAGACCAAGGCGAGACTCCGTCTCAAAAAAAAAACATTACTACAAAAGCTACAGTAACCAAAGAGTGTGATACTGGCATAAAGACATATATAGACCAATGGAATAGAATTAGAGAGCCAAGAAATAAATCCGCACATATATGGTCAATTGATCTTTTTTTGTTTTATATTTTAAATTATAAATTGACAAGTTATAGTTATGTAAATATTTATGGGGTACAAAGTGATGTTATGACTCATGAATACAAGCAGAATAATTAAATCAGGCTAATGAACACATTCAGTACCTCAGACACTTAACCATTTTTTGTGGTAAGAACATTTGAAATTTAAATTTACTCTCTTAGTGATTTTTGTTTTGTTTCATTTTGTTTAATTATTTTTTCTAGAACATAGTCTCTCTGTGTTGCCAAGGCTGGTCTCAAACCTCAAACTCCTGGCCTAAAGCGATCCTCCTCCCACTTCAGCCTCCCAAAGTGTTGAGATTACAGGTGTGAGCCAGCACACTTGGCTTCTCTTAGCAATTTTGAAATGTACAATGGGACATATTCACTACACTGAAAATATATCTCTGTTTTGTTTTTTTTGAAGAGATGGAGTTTAGCTCTTGTTCACTGGGAAGCTGGAGTGCAGCAGTGATCTCAGCTCACACTGCAGCTTCTGCCTCCCACAGGTTCAAGTGATTCTCCTGTCTGCCTCCAGCCTCCTGAGTAGCTGGGATTACACAGTGCGTGCCACCATGCCCGGCTAATTTTTTTTTTTTTTTTGAGGCCAGTCTCCTCTGTCGTCAGGCTGGAATACAGTGGCATGATCTCGGCTCACTGCAAGGTCTGCCTCCCGGAGTTCAGCCATTCTCCTGCCTCAGCCTCCCGATTAGCTGGGACTACAGGCACCTGCCACCATGCCCAGCTAATTTTTTCAACTCATTTTTTTTTTTTGAGACAGTGTCTGCGGCTCTGTCGCCCAGGCTGGAGTGCAGTGGGCGCCAATCTCTGGCTCACTGCAAGCTCGGCCTCCCGGGTTCCACCTTCATTCTCCTGCCTCAGCCTCCTGAGTAGCTGGGACTACAGGCGCCATGCAGCGCCCGGCTAATTTTGCTTGTTTTTAGTAGAAGCGGGGTTTCACCGTGGTCACCGATCTCCTGACCTTGTGATCCACCCGCCTCGGCCTCCCAAAGTGCTGGGATTACAGGCATTGAGCCACTCGCCCGGCAATTTTTTGTATTTTTTTAGTAGAGACGGGGGTTTCACCATATTAGCCGGATGGTCTGGGTCTCCTGACCTGCATTGATCCACCGCCCTCCCAAAGTGCTGAGATTACAATGAGCCACCGTGCCTGGTCTATGCCTGGCTGAATTTTTTGTATTTTTTAGTAGAGACGGGGTTTTGCCATGTTGGCCAGTCTGGTCTGGAACTCCTAACCTCAGGTAATCCACCTGCCTCAACCTCCCAGAGTGCTGGGATTACAGGTGTAAGCCATTGCACCCAGCCTTATATCTCAAATTTAAAAAAACATATCCCTCCTAATTGAGGCTTTGTACCCTTTGACCATCATCTCCCCATTTCCTCCACCCCTCAGTCTCTGTTAAATACCATTCTACTTTCTGCTTCTTTGAGTTTGTTTTAGATTCCACTTATGAATGAGAACAGTATTTGCAGCACTATTCACAATAGCCCTGTTATGGAATCACCCTAAGTGTCCATCAACAGATGACTGAATAAAGAAAATGTGCTCGCTCTCTCTCTCTCTCTCTCTCTCTATATATATATATATATATATGCAACTGAATACTATTCATCCATTAAAAACAAGGAAATTTTGTCATTTGTGATAACATAGATGGAACTGGAGAACATGACACCAAGTGAAATAAGCCAGGCATGGAAAGACAAACACTACATATTTTGACAAGGGGGTACCAACAATATTCAATGGGGAAAAAGAGAGTCTCTTCAACAAATGGTACAGAGAAAACTGTATATCCACATGCTAAAGAATGCAGTTGAACCCTTGCCTTACACCATTTTTTTTTTTTTTTTGAGACAGTCTTGTTCTGTTGCCCCGACTGGAAGTGCAGTGATACCATCTCGGCACACTACAACCTCCGCCTCCTGGGTTCAGGTGATTCTCCTGCCTCAGCCACCCAAATAGCTGGGATTACAGGTGTGTGCCACCACACCCGGCTAATTTTTGGTTGTTTTTTGTTTGTTTGTTTTTGTAGTTTTAGTAGAGAAGGGGTTTCACCATGTTGGCCAGGCTGGTCTGAAACTCCTAGCCTCTAGTGATTCACCTGCCTCTGCCTCCCAAAATGCAAATTATAGGCGTGAGCCACCACACCCATTCACCTTATACCATATTTTTAAAAATTAACTCAAAATCAATCAAAGACCTAAATGTAAGAACTAAAATTATAAAACTCCTGGAAGGAAACATAGGGGGAAATCTATATGACATTTGTCTTGGCAATGATTTTTCGATATAACACCAAAAGCACAGGCAACAAAAGAAAAAAAATGGATAAATTGGTCCAGGTGCAGTGGCTCACAGCTGTAATCTCAGCATTTAGGGAGACTGAAGTGGGAGAATCACTTGAGCCCAGGAGTTCAGGACCAGTCTGGGCAACATAGGGAGACCCTGTGTCTACAAATTAAAAAATCAGACTGGGCGAAGTGACTTATGCCTGTAATCCCGGCACTTTGGGAGGCCAAGGTGGGAGGATCATGAGGTCAAGAGATCAAGACCATCCTGGTCAATATGGTGAAACCCCGTCTCTACTAAAAATACAAAAATTAGCTGGGCGTGGTGGTGCACGCCTGTAGTCCCAGCTGCTTGGGAGGCTGAGGCAGGAGAATCGCTTGAACCCGGGAGGTGGAGGTTGCTGAGATGGTGCCACTGCACTCCAGCCTGGTGACAGAGTGAGATTCTGTCTAAAAAATAAAAAATAAAAAATTAGCCAGGTGTAGTGATGCACAACTGGGGTCCCAGCTACTCGGAAGGCTGAAATGGGAGGATTGTTTGAGCCCAGGAGGTTGAGGTTGCAGTGATCAGTGACTGCACCACTATACTCCAGCCTGGGTGACAAAGCTGAAACCCTGTCTAAAAAATATATATATATGTATATATTATTTATATATATATACACAAATAAATAAATTGGACTTCATCAAAATTAAAATTTTACCAACATCAATGGACATTATCCAGAAAATGAAAAGACAACTCGTAGAATGGGAGAAAATATTTGCAAATCATATACCTGATAATATTCAGAACGCGTGAATAACTCCTACTATTAAAAAAATCCCAATTCAACAATGGACTAAAGATTTGAATAGACATTTCTCCAAAGAAGATATACAAATGGCCAATAAGCACATAAAAAGATGCTCAACATGATTTTCATTAGGGAAATGGCAAATGAAAAGTACAATGAAGCTGGGCGCAGGGGCTCACGCCTGTAATCCCAACACTTTGGGAGGATGAGGCAGGAGGATCACTTGAGCTCAGGAGTTCGAGACCAGTCTGGGCAACCTGACAAAACCTGGACTCTACAAAAAATACGAAAATTAGCCGGGCATGGTGGCATGAACCTGTAGTCCCAGTTACTTCGGAGGCTGCTATTTGGGAGGCTGAGGCAGGAGGATCACCTAGGCCCGGGAGATTGAGGTTGCAGTGAGCTATGTTTGTGCCACTGTGCTCCAGCCTGGGTGACATAGTGAAACTCTGTCTCAAAAAAAAAAAGAAAAACAAAAGAGGAAAAACTACAATGAGATACTGCTCCACACCCACAGGATGGCTATGATTTTAACAAAAGGAAAATAACAAGTTTTGACAAAGATGTGGAGAAGTTGGAACCCTTGTACGTTGCTGATGTGAAGGTAAAATGGTTGCAGCCACTGTGGAAAACAGTTTGGCAATTCCTCAAAAAGTTAAACATAGAATTACCATATGATCCAGCAATTCTACTTCTTGGTATAGACCCAAAAAAATTGAAAACAGGGACTCAGACAGAGTCATATATTGCTTAATGACAGGGATACATTCTAAGAAATGCATCACTAGGTGATTTTGTCACTGTACAAACATCATAGAGTGTACTTACACAAACCCAGGTGGTATAGTATACTACATACCTAGGCTATATGGTATAGCCTATTACTTCTAGGCTACAAATCTGTACAGCATGTGACTATACTGAATACTGTAGGTAATTGTAACACAATGGTATTTGTGTATCTATTTTGTTAATTTAAAAAAAAAGGCTGGGTGTGGTGGTGGCTCATGACTGTAATCCCAGCACTTTAGGAGGCCGAGGCTGGCAGATCACCTGAGGTCAGGAGTTCAAGACCAGCCTGGCTAACATAGTGTAACCCCGTCTCTACTAAAAATACAAATATTAGCCAGGCATGGTGGCGAGCACCTGCAGTCCCAGCTACTCAGGAGGCTGAGGCAGGAGAACCGCTTGAACCCGGGAGGCAGAGATTGCAGTGAACCTAGATCATGCCACTGCACTCCAGCCTGGGCAACAGAATAAGACTCTGTTTCAAAAAAAAAAAAAAAAAGAAAAAAGAAATTACTCACAGCTTGACTTAAAAAATCAGGGCTTAGGCTGGGCGCAGTGGCTCACACCCATAATTCCAGCAGTTTGGGAGGCTGAGGCGGGTGGATCACAAGGTCAGGAGTTCAAGACCAGCCTGGCCAAGATGGTGAAACCTCATCTCTACTAAAAATACAAAAAATTAGCTGGGCATGGTGGCGGGCGCCTGTAATCCCAGCTACTTGGAAGGCTGTGGCAGAGAACTGCTTGCACCCAGGAGGTGGAGGTTGCAGTGAGCCGAGATCATACCACTGCGCTCCAGCCTAGGCGACAGAGCGAGGCTCCATCTCAAAAAAAAAAAAAAAAAAAAAAAAAAAAAATCAGGGCTCAGAACAGTATATATATTATCCTACTATTTGTGTAAAAAGTAGCATTCACATATGTGCTTATATTTGGATCAATTCATCTCTGGTAGGATATATAAAAAAAGAACAGGAATTGCCTGTCAGCAAGGAAATTTGGAAACAGAGATGGGCAACTCTTCACATACCTTCTTCTACTATTTGAATTATTTACTTTGTTCTTATAGTATCTTAAAAATATGTTCTCAGCCAGGCACTGTGGCTTATGCCTGTAATTCCACCACTTTGGGAGACCAAGGCAGGAGGACTGCTTGAGCCTAGGAGTTCAAGACCAGTTCAGGCAACATAGGGAGACTCCATCTCTACAAGCAATAAAAATAAATTAGTTGAGTGTAGTGGTGTCTGCTGGTAGTCTCATCTATTTGGGAGGCTGAGGTGGGAGGATCACTTGAGTCCGGAAGGTCAAAGCTGCAGTGAGCCACGATTGCGCCACTGCACTCTAGCCTGGATGACAGAGCAAGACCCTGTTTCAAAAACAAACAAACAAACAAACAAACAAACAAATTCTCAATAGGCTAGGAACTGTAGAAATTCACAATTTGATAAAGAGTTATCTATGAGAAAACAATTGCAATCATCATACTCCATAGTGAAATATGGCTGGGCGCGGTTGCTCCCGCCTGTAATCCTAGCACTTTGGGAGGCCGAGGCGGGTGGATCACGAGGTCAGGAGATCTAGACCATCCTGGCTAACATGGTGAAACCTCGTCTCTACTAAAAATACAAAAAAAATTAGCCAGGCGTGGTGGCAGGCGCCTGTGGTCCCAGCTACTCGGGAGGCTGGGGCAGGAGAATGGTATGAACCTGGGAGGCACAGCTTGCAGTGAGCCGAGATTGTGCCACTGCACTCCAGCCTGGGCGACAGTGAGACTCCGTCTCGGAAAAAAAAAAAAAAATGATAGGGGAATAAACCTAACAAGAAATATACAAAACATTTATATAAGTAAAATGACAAAATTTTACTGAAGGCTGTAAGTATGAAGGTTTTTTTTGTTTTTTTGTTTTTTTGAGACAGAGTTTTGCTCTTGCTACCCAGGCTGGAGTGCAATGGCGCGACCTCAGCTCACTGCAACATCCTCCTCCCAGGTTCAAGGGATTCTCCTGCCTCAGCCTCCTGAGTAGCTGGGATTACAGGCGTCTGCCACCATGCTTGGCTAATTTTTTGTATTTTTAGTAGAGACAGAGTTTCACCATTTTGGTCAGGCTAGTCTCGAACTCCTGACCTCAGGTGATCCACCCACCTTGGCTTCCCAAAGTGCTGAGATTACAGGCATGAACCACCGCACCCGGCCTTATTATTATTTTTTGAGACAGGGTCTCGCTATCACCCAGGCTGGAGTGCAGTGGCACCATCATAGCTCACCATATCCTTGAACTCCTGAGCTCAGGCAATCTTTCTGCCTCAGTCTCCTGAGAAGCCATGACTACAGGCATGTGCCACCATTCCTGGCTTTTTTTTTTTTTTTTTTTTTTTTTGGGGATGGAGTCTCGCTTTGTCACCCAGGCTGGAGTGTAGTGGCGCGATCTCGGCTCACTACTGCTAATAGTGACTTTCTCTGAAGAATAAATTGAAGGGTTCAAGTCTTTTATTTTTCATTATACTCACTTCTGCAAGTTTCTTGCTTTTTAGAGATGAAGGAAGCTCATATCAGAATGTTGAATATTTAAGTGTCACAACGGCACAGGTGATATTCAAACCTATCTTCAGTGCTGACTTTTCTCATGAACTCCTATTCTGCATTTACAATTAACTGCCTGCTAGCATGTCCACTGGCATGTTTTGCCATTACTTCAAACTCATACCTAAAATAAAATTCATTATCAGAATAATATTCAAATAATATTAGTTCCAGTTCATGGTTTTCCTATTTTTGTTAAAAGCACTAGCTTTCCACTTGTTACTTAAGCTTGAACCCTTGGAGTGATCTTATACCCTTCCCTCCTCATCAGAAAAAAAAATTAGGTTCAGGGTTTTCTTCTTCTTTTTAATAATATTTTACATGTCTCTCTCCTATCTATTTTTTGTTTGTTGGTTGGTTGGTTGGTTGTTTTTTTCTGTTGTTTTGTTTTGTTTTGTTCAGACAAAGTCTTGCTCTGTCACCCAAGCTGGAGTACAGTGGCATGATCTGGGCTCACTGCAACCTCCATCTGCCGGGTTCAAGTGATTCTCTTGCCTCAGCCTCCCAAGTAGCTGAAACTACAGGCACCCGCCACCATGTCCAGCTATTTTTTTGGTATTTTTAGTAGAGATGGGGATTCCTCATGTTGGCCAGGCTGGTCTCGATCTCCTGAGCTCAGGCACTCCACCTGCCTCGGTCTCCCAAAGTGCTGAGATTACAGGTGTGAGCCACTGCACCCAGCCTCTCTCCTATCTATTCTTTGCCATTCCAATTTAGGTCCTGCATTCAACAAATATTTATTAATCACAAATGCTAGGCAATTTTAGTTGCTGGGAGGAGTGCACTAAAATAGACATATTCTAGTGAAAGAGAAACAAGGTACACATAAACAAGTAATTATGCAATACAATTGCTAACATATGTTTACCCTGTGCCAGGCACTGGGCTAAGGGCTTTGGATGTGTTAACTCATTTAATACTCCTAATGACTCCATGATATAAACATTGTTATTATCCCCATTCTACAATTGGGGAAACTGAAGCATATAGCTATTAAGTAGTTGAAGATCATATAGCTAGTAAGTAGAGAGACAAAATTTAAATCCAGGCATCCTCATGCTATAGTTTGCCCTTTCAACAATCATGTTCTATTGCTTCTCATGTAAGGAAACTTCAGTCGATAAGGGCTATGGAAAAAATCAAACAGGGTAATGTGATAGTCACTGAGACAATAGGTGCTAATTTAGAGAATTTTGTAAGTAAAATGTTTATTCAGAAACAGAATGCTTATTCCTTGGTACTGCAAGGAAAAATCAGCATTCAGACAAAAAGTTTTTGCAGCAAGGCAATTTTACTTTTTGCAGAAAGGGTGCGCCTCACACATGGAACAATGCAGAAATTTACTTTCTACAGAAAGTAAAATTGCCTTGCTGAGAGAACTTTTTGTCTGAATGCTAATTTTTCCTTGTGGTACTGAGGAACAAGCATTCTGTTTCTGAATAAACATTTTACTTATAACAAGAAGATGGTCAAAAAAGACATTTCTGAGAGGTTTTATTTATTATTATTATTATATATTTTTTGAGACAGAGTTTCACTCTTGTTGCCCAGGCTGGAGTGCAATGACACAATCTTGGCTCACTGCAACCTCCACCTCCCTGGTTCAAGTGATTCTCCTGCCTCAGCCTCCTGAGTAGCTGGGATTACAGGCATGCACCACCACGCCCGGCTAATTTTGTATTTTTAGTAGAGATAGGGTTTCTCCATGTTGGTCAGGCTGGTCTCGAACTTCCAACCTCAGGTGATCTGCCCGCCTTGGCCTCCCAAAGTGTTGGGATTACAAGCGTGAGCCATCGTGCCCAGCCCTATTTATTTATTTACAGACAGGGTCTCACTTTGTTGCCCAGACTGTAGTGCAGTGGCGCCATCTCAGCTCACTACAGCTTCCATGCCCCGGGCTCAAGTGATCCTCCTGCCTCAGCCTCCTGAGTAGCTGGGACTACAGATGTACACCATCATACCTGGCTAATTTTTGTATTTTTTGTAGAGACAGGTTTTTGCCATGTTCCCCAGGCTGGTCTCAAACTCCTGAACTCAAGGGATCCTCCCGCCTCAGCCTCACAAAGTGTTGATATTACAGGTGTACACCACCACACCTGGCCTTTTTTTTTTTTTTTTTTTTTTTTTTTAAAAATCATGGCCGGAGGCAGTAGCTCACGCCTGTAATTCCAGCACTTTGGGAGGCCGAGGTAGGTAGATCACCTCAAGTCAAGAGTTCAAGACCAGCCTGGCCAACATGGTGAAACCCCATCTCTACTAAAAATACAAAAAATTAGTTGGGCGTGGTGGCGGGCGCCTGTAATTCCAGCTACACAGGAGGCTGAGGCAGGAGAATCACTTGAACCCAGGAGGCAGAGGTTGCAGTGAGCCAAGATCATGCCACTGCACTCCAGCCTGGACAACAAGAACAAAACTCCGTCTCAAAAAAAAAAAAAAGAATAATTTTAGGCCGGGTGTGGTGGCCCATGCCTGTAATCCCAGCACTTTGGGAGGCCGAGGTGGGCAGATCACTTGAGGTCAGGAGTTCAAGACCAGCCTGGCCAACATGGTGAAACTCCATCTCTACTAAAAATACAAAAATTAGCCAGGCGTGGTGGCACATGCCTGTAGTCCCAGGTACTTGGGAGGCTGAGGCAGGAGCAAGTCCCAGGTACTTGCTTGAACCTGGGAGGCGGAGGGTGCAGTGAGCCAAGATCACACCACTGCACTCCAGCCTGGGCGACAGAGCGAGACTCCATCTCAAAAAAAACAAAAAATAAAAAAACAAAACAAAAACAAAAAGAAGTTGTTAATGCTCACTACCTATATCTATTTATTGAGAATTAAAAATTGTTATATTCTATTATTTTTCTTTTTATTTATTGGAATAGTTGTGTAAAGACATGTGCTCTCATTTACTATTTTGTTACCCAGTTTACCTAGGAAAAGCAGGATAAATGTTTGATTTTTTTCCCCTTCATTGACCAGTTTTCAAGATAATTAATCAGTTTCCATCAGGAGAGATGATATTTGAGCTAAGACCTGAATGAGGAGCCAGCTATTCAAAGATCTGGAGGAAGAGGCCAGGGGTGGTAGCTCGTGCCTGTAATCCTAGCACTTTGGGAGGCCGAGGTGGGCGGCTCGCTTGAGCTCAGGAGTTTGAGAACAGCCTGGGCAATGTGGCAAAACTCTGTCTCTACAAAAAATACAAAAATTAGCTGGATGTGGTGGTGCATGCCTATAGTCTAAGCTACTTTGGGAGCTGAGGCGGGAGGATCACTTTAGCTGGGCAGTTAGAGGCTGCAGTGAGCTGTGATCATGCCATGGCACTCCAGCCTGGGCAACACAGTGAGACCCTGTCTCAAAAACAAAAACAAAAACAAACAAACAAATAGGCAGAGTGGCTCACGCCTGTAAACACCTGTAATTCTAGCACCTTGGGAGCCTGAGGCGGGCGGATCACTTGAGGTTAGGCACTCGAGACCTGCCTGGCCAATATGGTGAAACCCTGTCTCTACTAAAAATACAAAAATTAGCTGGGCATGGTGGTGGGCACCTGTAATCCCAGCTACTTGGGAGTTTGAGGCAGAATAATCACTTGAACCAGGGAGGTGGAGGTTGCAGTGAGCTGGGATGGTGCCACTGCACTCCAGCCTGGGGGACAGAGCAAAACTCCTTCTCAAAAAAAAAAAATTCTGGAGTAAGAAAATTCCAGCTGGAAGGCCGGGCACAGTGGCTCATGCCTGTAATCCCGGCACTTTGGGAGGCCGAGGCAGGAGAGTAGCTTGAACCCAGGAGGTGGAGGTTGCAGTGAACTGAGGTCGCGCCATTGCACTCCAGCCTGGGCAGCAAGAGCAAAACTCTGTCTCCAAAGAAAAAAAAAAAAATAGAGAATTCCAGCTGGGCGCAGTGGCTCACGCCTATAATCCCAACACTGAGAGGCTGAGGTAGGCAAATTGCTTAAGCCCAGGAGTTTCAAGACCAGCTTGGCCAACATGGCAAAACCATGTCTCTACAAAAAAATTAGCTGGGCATGATGGTGTGCGTCTGTGGTCTCAGCTAGTTGGGAGGCTGAGGTGGGAGGATCACCTGTGTCCGGGAGGTGGAGGCTACAGTGAGCTGAGATCACCACTGTACTCCAGCCAGGGCAACAGAGTGAGAACCTGTAAAAAAAAAAAAAAAAAAAGAAAAGAAAAGAAAAGAAAAAAGAAAGAAAAAAGAGAGAGAATTCCAGACAGGAGTATCAGATAGTACAGACGAACGGAGGAAGGAGTGAGCTGTATATGTTCAGGGAATACAGAAGACCAGCGTGGCCACATTACTTTCATTCCTACCTTTGGAACTATCTCTTAAATCCATTACCCCCTCTTCCATTTCTCCTACCATACCGTTAATCTGGAGTCTCATCCTTCTCCCTTGGACCACTGCAATTACCTTCAACTCATTTTAGTGCCTCCAAGCTTCTCTCCCACCCTACCCAGTTAACCCCTTGGTCACCTAAAGCTTTTAACTCTGTATAGTTTCTTTGGTGAGAATGCATTTATAATTTTACAACAGATGTCACTGGCAAAATAAGATTCATTTAATAGAGGGGAGTGTTTGCTGAAAAAGTATTGCTGGACACCAAGGAATATAGGCTTTGAATTTCATGACATGAAGTAAAAAATAAAAAAAAAAAAAGAATACAGGTTTTGTAGTCAGACCTGGATTTAAGTCCCTGCTCTGACACTTGCCAGCTGTGTGACCTAAGGAAAATCATATAACTTCCCTGGGATTGTTTCCTCATCTATTAAAAAAATAGTAATAGGCCAGGCGCGGTGGCTCATGCCCGTAATCCCAGCACTTTGGGAGACTGAGGCGGGTGGATCACCTGAGGTCAGGAGTTCAAGACCAGCCTGGCCAACATGGTGAAACCCCATCGCTACTAAAAAATACAAAAATTAGCCAGTCATGGTGGCACATGCCTGTAGTCCCAGCTACTCGGGAGGCTGGGGCAGGAGAATTGCTTGAGCCTGGGAGCAGAGACTGCAGGGAGCTGACATCGTGCTACCGCAATCCTGCCTGGGAGACAGAGCGAGACTCTGTCTCAAAAAAAAAAAAAAAAGTAATATACATTTTTGTGAGAATGAGAATAGACACACACACACACACACAGACAAAAAGAGAGAACAGACAATATATATATATGTATGTATGTATGTATGTATATATATATCTTTATTACAATGTCTAGATCATAATAAAGGCTCAATAAATAGTAGTTTAGCCGGGCGCGGTGGCTCAAGCCTGTAATCCCAGCACTTTGGGAGGCCGAGACGGGCGGATCACGAGGTCAGGAGATCGAGACCATCCTGGCTAGCACGGTGAAACCCCGTCTCTACTAAAAAATACAAAAAACTAGCCGGGCGAGGTGGCTGGCGCCTGTAGTCCCAGCTACTCGGGAGGCTGAGGCAGGAGAATGGCGTAAACCCGGGAGGCGGAGCTTGCAGTGAGCTGAGATCCGGCCACTGCACTCCCGCCTGGGCGACAGAGCGAGACTCCGTCTCAAAAAAAATAAAAAAATAAAAAAAATAAATAAATAAATAGTAGTTTAATTTTTGTATTACTCCCACCATGCCTCTTGCAGAAGATCCAGGTTCAGTGATTAAATCTACCAGCTTAAAAACCTCAGGCATTGCTAAGAGCTGTCCTAGAGTCATTTGAAAACATCCAAAATCTAAAACCTAAAAGGGATCTTGGAAGAGGAGTTTGATATGATGCCCCTCTAGCCTAGCAGAGTCCCTCTGACAAGCCTAACTGTGGACCAGGGAGGCTCTTGGTTGATAGTGGTATCTTACATTGATATAAGCCTTTTCCAAATAACATTTATTTATTTATTTATTTATTTATTTATTTATTTATTTATTTTGAGACGGAGTCTTACTCTGTTGCCCAGGCTGGAGTGCAGTGGCTCAATGATAGCGGCTCACTGCAACCTTCGCATCCTGAGTTCAAGTGATTCTCCTGCCTCGGCTTCCTGAGTAGCTGGAACCACAGGTGCATGCCACCACGTCTGGCTAATTTTTGTATTTTTAGTAGAGACGAGGTTTCGCCATGTTGGCCAGGCTGTTTTTGAACTCTTGACCTCAGGTGATCTGCCTGCTTCAGCCTCCCAAAGTGCTGGGATTACAGGTGTGAGCCACCGCACCGGGCCCCAAATAACTTTTACATCTCTGATCACCTGCTCTCTAACCTCACTGAGATGCCTAGGTACTCCACCTCTCAGTTCATCCAGATCAAGTAATTATCTCCCAGTTATACTAGTTTTCTCTCCCACACTCCACGAACAGCCACTCCAATGTTACTGTCTCTGAGACCCCTGCCTCCATTATCCTCTTTCTTCCTTTCTGTTCCCAAAGTCCCAGAAACTGCTAGAGGGAGAACCAAGTAGACAAATATAAATTCATGCTGTCCAATTTCAACTTGGTCCTTGCAGTTGCTCAGCAACCCTTTTATTTGTCTCATACATTCTCTGGCACTCTCCCACAGAGGCTGTTCCAGACCTTCCTCTTTCTCTTCAAACTACAAATTCCAGTCTCCCTCTTTCTACTTCCAAAAACTTCATATTAGACAGTTTCATTACATTAACTATTCTTCCTGCAACAAATCAGTATCTTTCTCCCTCCCAGCTCAATCCTCTAGACATCCAGTTCCATTCCTGGGAAAGCAATAAATGTTATTTATCTCTTATTTATCTTTCCAGAGATATTTTATGACTCTATAAGCAAAAATATGGAAAAGAAGGAATTTGCACTGCCTGTTAAAGATAAGCAGGATTGGGCGGGTGTGGTGGCTCACACCTGTAATTCCAGCACTTTGGGAAGCCGAGGTGGGAGGATCACTTGAGCTCAGGAGTTCGAGATAAGCCTGGACAACATGGTGAGACCCCATCTCTATAAAAATTAAAAATTAGGCCAGGCGCAGTGGCTCACGCCTATAATCCCAGCACTTTTGGAGGCCCAGGCGGGCGGATCGCGAGGTCAGGAGATTGAGACCATCCTGGCTAACACGGTGAAACCCTGTCTCTACTAAAAATACAAAAAAATTAGTTGGGCATGGTGGCAGGCGCCTGTAGTCCCAGCTACTCGGGAGGCTGAGGCAGGAGAATGGCTTGAACCCAAGAGGCAGAGCTTCCAGTGAGCTGAGATCGTACCACCGCACTCCAGCCTGGGCAACAGAGCGAGACTCCGTCTCAAAATAAATAAATAAATAAAAAATAAAAAATTAGCCAGGCCTGGTGGCACATGCCTGTGGTCCCAGCTACTTGGAAGGCTGAGTTGAGAGGATCACTTGAGTCCAGGAGGTCGAGGTTGCAGTGAACCATGATCCTGCCATTACCCTCCAGCTTGGGCAACAGAGGAAGACTCTATCTCAAAAAAGTAATTACAAAAATAAATTTTAAAAGCAGATAAGTAGGATTTGGAGGCCGGGTGGAGTGGCTCTAGCCTGTAATCCCAGCACTTTGGGAGGCAAAGGCGGGAGGATCGCTGGAGTCCAGGAGTTTGAGACCAGTGTGGACAATATAGTAAGACCTTGTCTCTACAAAAAATTTAAAAATTAGCTGGGCATGGTGGTGCATGCCTGTAGTACCAGCTACCCAAGAGGCTGAGATGGGAGGATCACTTCAGCCCAGGAGGTTGAGGCTGTGGTGAGCCATGGAGCCATGGTCACGCCACTGCACTCTAGCCTGGATGACAGAGCAGACTCTGTCTCAAAAAAAAAAAAAAAAAAATTAGCCAGGCATGGTGGCTCACACCTGTAAGGGCAAAACTCTGGTGCAAAAAAAAAAAAAGATAAGTAGGCTTTGGATAGGTGAAGAGAAAGGAGATGATATTCCAACCAGGACAAACATCCTGGGCAAAGGCATAGAGTTGGGAATTAATAAGATATATTTAGAAAACAGGGTATAGTGTAGAGTAATCCCCTGATAAATAATCCCAGCTGCTGCCTCAACTGCTACTTCTCCTTTTCCAGTTCTGTCTTCAGCCCAACTGCTTCCCTGCCTGACATATTCTACATACCAGCTGAGTAGAAATATGACACTACATGGCCCCTCACCCCTCCTATCTTGCCTGGACCTTCGTTACTATTTATTAAGCTTTCACCCCAACCATGTGTTTCAGTCTTGTTAAAGAGGTCCCAGCTCCTTCCTGAGTCACTTTCCAAGTCAGACACCTTCCATTTCCTTGGTTACCATTAAAAACAGGACAATGGGGCCGGGCGTGGTAGCTCACGCCTGTAATCCCATCACTTTGGGGACTTGAGGTGGGTGGATCACAAGGTCAAGAGTTCAAGACCAGCCTGGCCAACATGGTGAAACCCAGTCTCTACTAAAAATACAAAAATTAGCCGGGCATGGTGGCGGGTGCCTGTAATCCCAGCTACTCAGGAGGCTGAGGCAGGAGAATCGTTTGAAACTGGAAGGCAGAGGCTGTAGTGAGCCAAGATTGCTCCACCGTACTCCAGCCTGGGCAATAAAAGCAAAACTCCATCTCAAAACAAAAAAGAAACAAAAAAACCCCAGGACAATGAATATAAAAGATGCAATGTAGGGCCAGACATGGTGGCTTATACCAGTAATCACAACACTTTGGAAGGCTGAGGCGGGCGGATCACTTGAGGTCAGGAGTCTGAGACAAGCCTGGCCAACATGGTGAAACCCTGTCTCTACTAAAAATACAAAAGTTAGCCGGGCGTGGTGGCGGGCACCTGCAGTCCCAGCTACTCAGGAGGCTGAGGCAGGAGAATCGCTTGAACCCAGGAAGCAGAGGTTGCAGTTAGCCGAGATTGTGCCACTGTACTCCAGCCTGGGCCACAGAGAGAGTCTGTCTCAAAAAACAAACAAACAAACAAACAAAAAGATGTTTTTTGTTTTGTTTTTTTGAGACGGAGTCTTACTTTATGGCCCAGGCTGGACTGCAGCCACACGGTCTCTGCTCACTGCAGCCTCTGCCTTCCAGGTTCAAGCAATTCTCCTGCCTCAGCCTCCCAAGTAGCTGGGACTACAGGCACCCACTGCCACGCCAGGCTAATTTTTGTATTTTTTGTAGAGATGGGGTTTCACCATGTTGGTCAGGCTGGTATGGAACTTCTGACCTTGTGATCTGCCCGCCTCAGCCTCCCAAAGTGATGGGATTACAGGTGTGAGCCACCGCGCCTGGCCAAGATGTTATTGATTTTATCAATATATACAATTTTATCAATATATACAACACACAGGTCAAGGAAACATATTAAATTATGTGACAAAGTTGCAATCAGCAAAACCCAGACTGTGTGAAACTCTACTGAAAAATAACCCAATTCCTTCAATGAAAAAATTGCAAGGAAAAAATGAGAAAAAGAGAACCTTTATTTATTTTTTATTTTTATTTTTTTTCAGAGGGAGATCTCGCTCTGTCACCTAGGCTGGAGTGCAGTGGTATGATATCGGCTCACGGCAGCCTCCCCTCAACGCCCCACCGACCCCAGGTTCAAGCAATTCTCCTGCTTTAGGCTCCCAAGTTCCAAGTAGCTGGAACTACATGTGGCCGCCACCACACCCAGCTAATTTTTGTGATTTTAGTGGAGACAGGGTTTCACCACATTGGTTGGGTTGGTCTCGAACTCCTGACCTCAAGTGATCTGCCCGCCTGGGCCTCACAAAGTGCTGGGATTACAGACCTGAGCCACTGTGCCCAGCTCCAGTATATGTCACTTTCAAATTAAGGGTTCCTGTGCTGGTCATGGTGGCTCACACCTGTAATCCCAGCACTTTGGGAGGCCAAGGTGGGCGGATCACTTGAGGTCAGGAATTTGAGACCAGCCTGATTAACATGGTGAATCCCCATCTCTACTAAAAATACAAAAAGTGTCTGGGCATGCGGGCTCATGCCAGTAATCCCAGCACTTTGGGAGGCTGAGGCGGGCAGATCATTTGAGGTCAGGAGTTTGAGACCAGCCTGGCTAACATGATGAAACCCCGTCTTTCTAAAAATACAAAAATTAGCCGGGTGTGTTGGTATATGTCTGTAATTCCAGTTACTTGGGAGGCTGAGGCAGGAGAATCGCTTGACCCTGGGAGGCGAAGGTTGCAGTGAGATGAGATTCTGCCACTGCACTCCAGACTAGGCGACAGAGTGATACTCAGTGTCAAAAAAAAAAAAAAAAATTAGCTGGATGTGGTGGTGTGCACCTGTAGTCCCAGCTACTTGGGAGGCTGAGGCACAAGAATCACTTGAACACGGGAAGTGGAGGTTGCAGTAAGTGGAGACCAGGCCACTGCACTCCAGCCTGGGTGACAGAGTGAGGCTCTGTATAAAAAAAATAAAAATAAAAAAAATAATCCTGGGCATGGTGGCTTACTCCTGTAATCCCAGCACTTTGGGAGGCCGAGGCAGGTGGATCACCTGAGGTCATGAGTTTGAGATCAGCCTGGCCAACATGGTGAAACCTCGTCTCTACTAAAAATACAAAAGTTAGCTGGGCATGCTGACGGGCACCTGTAATCCCAGCTACTTGGGAGGCTGAGGCAGGAGAATCCCTTGATCCCGGGAAACGGTTGTTGCAGCGAGCCAAGATTGAGCCACTGCACTCCAGTCTGGCAGATAAGAGCGAGACTCTGTCTAAATATATATATACACACACACACACACACATATACATACACACACATATATATACACATATATGTATACACACACACACACACACACACATATATATATATATATATAGACCGAGTGTGGTGGCTCATGCCCGTAATCCCAGCACTTTGAGAGGCCGAGGCAGGTGGATCACCTGAGGTCAGGAGTTCGAGATCAGCCTAGCCAACATGGTGAAACCCCGTCTCTACTAAAAATACAAAAAGTAGCTGGGCGTGGTGGTGGGCACCTGTAATCCCAGCTACTCGGGAGGCTGAGGCAGAATTGCTTGAACCCGGGAGGCAGAGGTTGCAGTGAGCTCCAGCCTGGGTGATAGACTGGGACTTCATCTCAGAAAAAAATATATATATATGTATGTGTATATATATATATACACATATGTATATAAATACTTGGTATTTGATGATATGAAGGTATCTTCTTGGTATCTGATATGAAGGAATTATTGTTTATGTGTGCTAATATTATAATGATTTTTTAAAAAATCTTACTTTTTAGAGAAATATAGTGAAATATTTTCATTATACTAGTCTGTCTACTTTTATACATGTTATAAATTCTTCATTAAAAAGTTTTAAAACAATGTTATTGAATTCTCAAGCATCTAATGAAAGTGTACAGATTAGTCTGAAGGAGTAGAACAGGAGGAGCTGGAATTTAAGAAGAGGAAGGTCTGGAACAGCCTCTGTGGGAGAGTGCCAGGGAATGTATGAGTCAAATAAAAGGGTTGCTGAGCAGCTGCAAGGGCCAAGTTGAAATTGGACAGCATGAATTTATATTTGTCTACTTGGTTCTCACTCTAGCAGTTTCTGGGACTTTGGGAGCAGAAAGGAAGAAAGAGGATAATGGAGGCAGGGATCTCAGAGACAGTAACATTGGAGTGGCTGTTCATGGAGTGTGGGAGAGAAAACTAGTATAACTGGGAGATAATTACTTGATCTGGATGAACTGAGAGGTGGAGTACCTAGGCATCTCAGTGAGGTTAGAGAGCAGGTGATCAGAGATGTAAAGGTTATTTGGAAAAGCCTTACATCAATGTTAAGATATCACTGATCAACCAAGAGCCTCCCTCTTCCCCAGTTAAGTTTTCTCAAAGGAACTCTGCTAGGCTAGAGGGGCGTCATATCAAGATCCTCTTCCAAGATCCCTTTTAGGTTTTAGATGTTTTCAAATGACTCTAGGACAGCTCTTAGCAATGCCTGAGGTTTTAATCAGTAGCTGTATGACCCCAGGCAAGCTATTTTATATTTTGTTCCCTAGTTTCCTCATCTACAAGAAGTTGTGATAATAATACCTACCTCACAGAGCAAGTGTGAGGATTAAATAAAATAATGTGGGTAGAAGTGCCTAGCACAGTGGTATTCTGTACAGAATACTGTACTCCCTCATCAGGTGAATATAGTCTCCCTTAATCCTGAAGCTGATGCAATTGTGTGGTAATTATGTTATCACTTTATAGAGGAGCAAAACCTGACTGTCAGACTGTCAAGAAAATCCTATTTTCTTTCTTGTTTTTTTTTTTTTTTTTTTTTTTTGAGGCGGAGTCTCGCTCTGTCACCCCGGCTGGAGTGCAGTAGCGCAATCTCCGCTCACTGCAACCTCCGCCTCCCAGGTTCACACCTTTCTCCTGCGTCAGCTTCCCAGGTAGCTGGAACTACAGGCACCTGCCACCACACCCGGCTAATTTTTTTGTATTTTTAGTAGAGACAGGGTTTCATCGTGTTAGCCAGGACGGTCTTGATCTCCTGACCTCGTGATCCGCCCGCTTCAGCCTTCCAAAGTGCTGGGATTACAGGCATGAGCCACTGTGCCCGGCTGAAAATCCTATTTTCTTAAAAACATTATAAAATTGGATACTGGAGATGTGTCCGCCCCCCTTCAATAAAAAAGTCATCTAACTTTCCTAACATGCTGAGGTAAAAAACTTTCAGTGAAGAAAAGGAATAGTAGCAGCAGTAATAATAATAGCAAACACATGTTTACTGGATTTGAGCCTTAGAGGAATGATATGGCCTAGAGATTAAAATGTGAGTCATCTGTATGGGGGTGATATTTGAAGTCACATACATAACTGAGGGTGTCTGGAAGAGTTATATGAGAAGAGAGCAATCCTAGGAGTGAGTCCTAAAGAACTGAATCACTGAATGGCCAGGAAGAAAAAGAGGAGTGTAAAAATGAGTCCCAGGACTCGTGACGCCAAGGCTGCTGCGAGCGGCTATGAAGAGTCGGGGTTGAGGTGGGGTTGAGCCCCAAATGAGCCGAGGGCTCGCACTCTTCTGGTCTCCCAGGACCGCCCCACCTGAAGAAATGAGTGGTGGATTGGCTCCAAGTAAGAGCACAGTGTATGTATCCAGCTTGCCCTTTCCCTGACAATAACCTGTAGCGGATATTTTCCAACTATGGCAAAGTTGTAAAGGTTACCATAATGAAAGATAAAGATATCAGGAAGAGTAAAGGGGTTGCATTTATTGTATTTTTGCATAAACACGGCACAAAACTGTACCAGGGCAATACACAACAGTTATTTGGTAGAGTGATAAAAGCAAGCATTGGCTGGTTGCAGTGGCTCATGCCTGTAATCCCAGCACTTTGGGAGGCCGAAGGGGGCGGATCACTTGAGCCCAGGAGTTCAAGACCAGCCTGGCCAAACATGGTGAGACTCCATCTCTACTAAAAGTACAAAAACTAGTCAGGTGTGGTGGCGCGCCTGTAATCCCAGCTACTAGGGAGGTGAGACAGGAGAATCACTTGAACCTGGAAGGCAGAGGTTGCAGTGAGCGGAGATCACGCCACTGCACTCCAGCCTGGGTGACAGAGCAAGACTCCATCTCAAAAAAAAGAAAAGAAAAAAAACAAAAAAAAAAAAAAAAAAAAACAAAAACAAGAGGAAGCATTGCTATTGACAATGGAAGAGCAGCTGTGTTCATCCAAAGGCGAAACTACTTTGATAAATCCAAGTGTTATGAATGTGGGGAAAGTGGACATTTAAGTTATGCCTGTCCGAAAAATATGCTTGGAGAACGTGGGCCTCCAAAGAAGAAAGAAAAAAAGAAAAAAAAGAAAGTTCCTGAATCAGAAGAAATTGAGGAAGTAGAAGAAAGTAGAGATGAAGGGGAGAATCCTGCTCTTGACAGCCTGAGTCAGGCCACAGCATTCCAGCAAGCCAAAATTGAAGAACAAGATGATTCAAGATGCCCAAGGATAAAGAAAAGCACATATTTCCGTGATGAGAAAGAAACTTAGTGATTAAAATCTTGCCCTAGCACAGTAATAAAAATTAAGATTTGTTAGTAACAATCTTGATGATCTGATTTTAATAAAAATAAGAAAAGTTAACACTATCATGTTAATACTATTACTGTCATCCCAAGAAAAATGATATATTTTCTCTCCTTCTTTTTGAGATGGAGTTTCACTCTGTCACCCAGGCTGGAGTGCAGTGGCGCGATCCAGGCTTACTGCAGCCTCTGCCTCCTCCCAGGTTCCAGCGATTCTTCTGCCTCAGCCTCCCAGGTAGCTGGGATTACAGGCACACGCCACTACACCCGGCTAATTTTTGTATTTTTAGTAGAGACACGGTTTCACCATGTTGACCAGGCTGGTCTTGAACTCCTGACCTCAGGTGATCTGCCTGCCTCGGCCTCCCAAAGTGCTAGGATTACAGGTGTGAGCCACCGCGCCTGGCTGAGAAAAGATTTGGAAGGCCGAGGTGGGCAGATCACGAGGTCAGGAGTTCGAGACCAGCCTGGCCAACATAGTGAAACACCATCTCTACTAAAAATACAAAAAATTGACCAGGAGTGGTGGTTCATGCCTGTAATCCCAGCACTTTGGGAGACCGAGGTGGGTGGATCATCAGGTCAGGAGATCGAGACCATCCTGGCCAACACAGTGAAACCCTGTTTCTACTAAAAATAGAAAAAAATTAGCCGGGCATGGTGGCAGGCGCCTGTAGTCCCAGTTACTCGGGAGCTTGAGGCAGGAGAAGGGAATGAACCTGGGAGGCGAAGCTTGCAGTGAGCTGAGATTGCGCCACTGCACTCCAGCCTGGGTGACAGAGCAAGACTCCATCTCAAAAAAAAAATGTAACTACTTTGAAAAACACCCCACAAACTTCCTGAAGACCGAAAAGTTGAATGATTTATTGTTATTTATGTTAATACACTTTTCAAGATAATTTTGTCTTTAAATATGGGTGTTTTGTCATCATATTTCTTGCAGCTTTATCCCAATCTGGATAAATTGAAAGTAACTATAAAATAAATTGTAAATACCTATAAAATATAAAGTAACATAGCTCTAAAAGGCTTAAAATCAAACACAGGTGTTATTTGTCTGCCCTACCCATAGCACCAAATTTCATTCCCTAGAAGAAACTACTCATATGTGCATACATGTTGCTAAATACAATACATATATTTCTGTCACTTAATAAAAGAATAAAGGGGAATTATTCAGTCTTTTATACTTCTCCTACCTTCCTCAATCTTCCCAATGTGGCTGTGTTAAAAATTTTGGGTCCCAGCACTTTGTGAGGCCGAGGCGGGTGGATCACCTGAGGTCAGGAGTTCGAGACCAGCCTGACCAACATGGTGAAACATGGTATCTACTAAAAAATACAAAAATTAGCCGGGCATGGTGGCAGGCACCTGTAATCCCAGCTACTTGGGAGGCTGAGGCAGGAGAATCACTTGAACCTGGGAGGTGGACATTGCAGTGAGCCGAGATCATACCATTGCACTCCAGCCTGGGTGACAGAGCAAGATTCCATCTAAAAAAAAAAAAAAAAAATTACAGCCAGGTGCGGTGGTTCATGCCTGTAATCCCAGCATTTTGGGAGGCCGAGGCGGTTGGATCACGAGGTAAGGAGATAGAGGCCATCCTGGCTAACACGGTGAAACACCATCTCTACTAAAAACACAAAAACAAAATTAGCCAGGCGTGGTGACGGGCACCTGTAGTCCCAGCTACTCAGGAGGCTGAGGTGGGAGGATGACGTGAACCCGGGAGGCGGAGTTTGCAGTGAGCCAAGATTGTGCCACTGCACTCCAGCCTGGGCAACAGAGCGAGACTCCTTCTCAAAAAAATTAAAAAAAGGAGGGGGGGGAATCCATATGTATTTTTTTTAATGACCACGTAAATACTTTTCACTTCTGAGCCGAGGAGTATGCTATGATTGTATTTTTCCTAGAGTTAATAATTGTCCATTTTTTTCCATGTATCTTCTTTGTATTTATGATGAAATCTTCCCATTCTGTCTGCAGGTAGTTATAGGGGAATGGGATTAGAGAGTCTTTAATTTTCTACTTTGTGTATTCCTATATGTTTAACTTTGTAAGAATACCCGTTTATTACTTTTTTAACTGATAAAAGCAATAAAAATAAGAAAAGTTAATACTATCATAATAATACTATTGTTGTCATCCCCCCAAAAAAATATATTAAAAAGATTAATTTGAAAAATAAATAGGCCAGGCGTGGTGGCTCAAGCCTGTAATCCCAGCACTTTGGGAGGCAGAGACGGGTGGATCACGAGGTCAGGAGATCGAGACCATCCTGGCTAACATGGTGAAACCCCGTCTTTACTAAGAAATACAAAAAACTAGCCGGGCGAGGTGGCGGGCGCCTGTAGTCCCAGCTACTCGGGAGGCTGAGGCCGGAGAATGGCATGAACCCGGGAGGCGGAGCTTGCAGTGAGCTGAGATCCGGCCACTGCACTCCAGCCGGGGCGACAGAGCGAGACTCGGTCAATTAAAAAAAAAAAAAAAAAAAGAAAAATAAATAAGTAAATAAAAATAAAAATGAGATTGAAAGGAATGGCCAGAGAAGTAGGACAAAGAAGAGGCATGATAGGTCACAGAAGCCAATGTATCAAAGTATTTCAAGGATTATTTCTTGTCATATTTTGCTTGACAGGTCAAGTGAGATGAGGACTAAAAGTATCCATTGGATTTAGTGATTTGATAGTCATTGGTAACATTATCACCACAGACTGAGGAAGTCAGATTAGAGTGTGTTATATTAATAAAAGGGAGTAAGAAGGAGGAAATGGAAAAATAATAGTTATTTCAAGAAGTTTGGCTATAACGGATAGAAGGGTGTTAGTTGGTAGCTGGAGAGGGATGTGAACTCAAGGGAAATCATTTTTGTAAGACTGGAGAGACTGGAGCATATTTAAATGTCAATAAAAATATGTCAACAAGGCCGGATGCAGTGGCCCACGCCTGTAACCCCAGCACTTTGGGAGGCCGAGGTGGGTGGATCACCTGAGGTCAGGAGTTCAAGAACAGCCTGGCCAACGTGGTGAAACCCCGTCTCTACTAAAAATACAAAAATTAGCTAGGTGTGGTGGCAGGCACCTGTAATCCCAACCACTCGGGAGGCAGAGGCAGGAGAATCGCTTGAACCCGGGACGTGGAGGTTGCAGTGAGCCGAGATCCTGCCATTGCACTCCAGCCTGGGCAATAAGAGAGAAACTCCGTCTCAAAACAAAACAAAAAAAAACCTCAGTGAGAGGGGAATGTTGAATAAACAGGAGAGAGAAGGGATAATTAATAGTGGAAGGTTTCTGGGAAGGTGTAAGGAGATCGCATATAGTAGGAAGAAATGAGAAGTATAAAAGGAGGTAGGAAGAGGATTTGTTCTAATGTGAGCAAATATGTAGATTTGATGGTGGGAAATGGGGAATTAAATGAGATAACGCATGCAAAGCACTTAGCATAGTGCCTGGCACAGTTTGTATCAGAAATGGTAACTATGGCTACTGTTGTTGTTTTTATGTCATACACCTGCTTGAAAATTTCTCACCTTTTAGGCTTTGTCCATGTGAAATGAGCTAGTACTCTACTTTATTAATGCTATAAATTTCAATTTTTTTTTTTGAGACGGAGTCTAGCTCTGTCACCCAGGCTGGAATGCAGTGGCATGATCTTGGCTCACTGCAACCTCTGCTTCCCGGTTTCAGGTGATTCTCCTGCCTCAGCCTCCTGAGTAGCTGGGATTACAGGTGCCCGCCACTATGCCCGGCTAATTTTTGTATTTTTACTAGAGAAGAGGTTTCACCACGTTGGCCAGGCTGGTCTCGAACTCCTGGCCTCAAGTGATCTGCCCACCTTGGCCTCCCAAAGTGCTGGGATTACAGGTGTAAGCCACCGCACTTGACTTTCAAATTGTATATGTTAAATTTATATACAACAAGGGTTACTTGGTGGTTTTTTTTTTTTTTTTTTGAGAGGAGTATCACTCTGTCGCCCAGGCTGGAGTGCAGTGGCGTGATCTTGGCTCACTGCAAGCTCCGCCTCCCAGGTTCATGCCATTCTCCTGCCTCAGCCTCCCAAGTAGCTGGGACTACAGGTACCCGCCACCACGCCCAACTAATTTTTGTTTCTGTATTTTTAGCAGAGACGGGGTTTCACCGTGTGAGCCAGGATGGTCATGATTTTCTGACCTCGTGATCCGCCCGTCTCGGCCTCCCAAAGTGCTGGGATTATAGACTTGAGTCACTGCACTCGGCCAAGAGTTACTTGAACTTTTGATTCCTCACCTCTGTTCTCTTTAGAATTTCTGGATATTTGCTGGTTCCCTGATTTTGATAAGAAGATAGAAAAAAGTTGTACATTTAAGATTAATGGGCCAGGTGCAGTGGGTCACACCTGTAACCCCAGCACTTTGGGAGGCCAAGGCAGGCGAATTACTTGAGGTCAGGAGTTCAAGACCAGTCTGGCCAACATGGTGAAACCTCATCTCTACTAAAAATACAAAAATTAGCCGGTCATTGTTGCGTGTGCCTGTAAACCCAGCACTTTGGGATGCTGAGGCAGGCAGTTCACTTGAGTCCAGGAGTTCAAGACCAGCCTGGGCAACATGGCAAAACCCCATCTCTACAAAAAATACAACAATCAGGCAGTTGTGGTGACATGTGCCTGTGGTCCCAGCTACTTGGGAGGCTGAGGTGGTAGGATCACTGGAGTCTGGGAGGTGAATGTTGCAGTGAGCCGAGATGGCACCACTGCACTCCAGACTGGATGGCAGAGCAAGACACCACCTCAACAACAACAACAAAAAAGAGAGAGAGAAAGACAGAGAGAGAGATCACTCCTCACTCCTCCTCTGATTAAGAATCTACATTTGAGGCCGGGCGCTATGGCTCACACTTATAATCCCAGCATTTTAGGAGGCCAAGGCGGGTGGATCACGAGGTCAGGAGTTCAAGACCAGCCTGGCCAAGCTGGTGAAACCCCATCTCTACTAAAAATACAAAAAATTAGTCGTGTGTGGTGGCAGGCGCCTGTAATCCCAGCTACTTGGGAGACTGAGGTAGGAGAATCGCTTGAACCCGGGAGGCGGGGGTTGCGGTGAGCCGAGATCACACCACTGCAGTCCAGCCTGGGCAACAAGAGTGAAACTCTGTCTCAAAAATAAATACATACATACACACATACATACATAAAAAGAATCTACATTTGGCTGGGTGCAATGGCTCACACCTGTAATCCCAGCACTTTGGGAGGCTGAGGTGAGAGGATTGCTTAAGGCCAGAAGTTTGAGACCAGCCTGGGAAACATAGCAAAATCCTGCCTCTACTAAAAATATAAAAAATTAGCCGACCGTGGTGGCGCACGCCTGTAGTCCCAGCTTCTCAGGAGGCTGAGATGGGAGGATTGCTTGAGCCAGGGAGGTTGTAGCTGCAGTGAGCCGTGATCATGCTACTGCACTCCAGCCTGGGTGACAGAGTAAAACTCTGTCTCAAAAAAAAAAAAGAAAAAGAAAAAAGAAAGAAGTGGCTGGGCATGGTGGCTCACACCTATAATCCCAACACATTGGGAGACCGAGGTGGGCAGATCACTTGAGGCTAGGAGTTCGAGACTAGCCTGGCCAACATGGTAAAACCCCATCTCTACTAAAAATGTAAAAATTAGCCAGGCGTGGTGGTGCATGCCTGTAGTCCCAGCTAATCGTGAGGGTGAGGCTTGAACCCGGGAGGCAGAGGTTGCAGTGAGCCAAGATTGCGGCCACTGTGCACCTGGGAGACAGAGCGAGACCTTGTCTTAAAAAAAAAAAGAGAGAGAAAAAAATATATATATATATATATATATTTTTTTTCTTTTTTTTAAAAAAAGGCCTATAATGCCCTTTTAACTCTCTTTTAAATCACTTTGAAAATCCTTGACCTAGAATTTTAGGCTCCTGTTAATCTAGCCACACTCCATTTAATTTTTTCGTCTTCTTTCTTCAACATAACCTCTGATATGTTACCAGTGCTTACAAGAGGACTAAGCTTGGAGAGACTCTGAAGAGAAGCATTTACTTTTTACTCTACATACTTCTGCATTTAATTTTTTTTCAGTGATAATGTACTACTTTTGGAATTTAAAATGAAACACAATAAATAAATTAAAACAACTTTTGCCCTAGTATCGCTCTCCCTAATCTTCCATACCCATCAAAATTAATTTCTCATTATTCAGATTTCCATTCAAATGTACAGGTGACACTTGAACAAGGGTTTTAACTGCACGGGTCCACTTATATGTGGATTTTCTTCTGCCTCTGCTACCCCTGAGATAGTAAGATCAACTCCTCATCTTCCTCCTCCTCCTCCTCCTCCTCAGCCTACTCAATATGAAGACAATGATGAAGAACTTTATGATAACCCACTTCCACTTAATGAATAATAAATATATTTTCCCTTCCTTATGGCCTCACTTTGTTGCCCAGGCTGGAGCGCAATGCGACGATCACGGCTTACTGCAGCTTCGATCTCCTGGGCTCAGGTGATCCTCCCACCTTACCTTCCCAAGTAGCTGGGACTACAGGTGTGCGCTACCATGTCTGGCTAATTTTTTTGTAGTTTTGTATGTTTCTGTAGAGTGGGTTTCGCCATGTTGTCCAGGCTGGTCTTGAACTAGGCACAAGTAATCTGCCCACCTCAGCCACCCAAAGTGCTAGGATTACAGGCATAAGCCACCATGCCCAGCCCCTTATGATTTTCTTTTTTTTTTTTTTTTTTTTTTTTTTGAGACGGAGTCTGGCTCTGTAGCCCAGGCTGGAGTGCGGTGGCCGGATCTCAGCTCACTGCAAGCTCCGCCTCCCGGGTTCACGCCATTCTCCTGCCTCAGCCTCCCGAGTAGCTGGGACTACAGGCGCCCGCCACCTCGCCCGGCTATTTTTTGTATTTCTTAGTAGAGACGGGGTTTCACCGTGTTAGCCAGGATGGTCTCGATCTCCTGACCTCGTGATCCGCCCATCTCGGCCTCCCAAAGTGCTGGGATTACAGGCTTGAGCCACCGCGCCCGGCCTTGATTTTCTTAATAACATTTTTTTTTTTCTCTAGCCTACTTTATTGTAAGAATGTAGTATATAATACGCATAACATTCAACATATGTGTTAATGGATTATGTTATCAGTAAGGCTTCTGGTCAACAGTAGGCTATTAGTAGTTAAGTTTTTGGGAAGTCAAAAGTCGACTATGGGCTGGGGGCAGTGGCTCACGCATGTAATCCCAACACTTTGGGAGGCCGAGGCAGGTGGATCATGAGGTCAGGAGTTCAAGACCAACCTGGCCAACACAGTGAAATCCCGTCTCTACTAAAACTACAAAAATTCACTAGGCGTGACGGCGGGCGCCTGTAATCCCAGCTACTCAGAAGGCTGAGGCAGGAGAATCACTTGAACCCGGGAGGCGGAGGTTGCAGTGAGCCGAGATTGCCCCACTGCACTCCAGCCTGGGCTACAGAGTTAGACTCCGTCTCCAAAAAAAAAAAAAAAAAAAAAAAAGTCCACTATTTGGTGGCTGGGTGTGGTAGCTCACACCTGTAATCCCAGCACTTTGGGAGGCAGAGGTGGGAGGATAACTTGAGGTCAGGAGTTTGAGACCAGCCTGGGAAACACAGTGAAATCCCATCTCTACTAAAAATAAAAAAAATTAGCCAGGTGTGGTGGCACATGCCTGTAATCCCACCTACTTAGGAGGCTGAGGCATAAGAATTGCTGGAACTTAGGAGGCGGAGGTTGCAGTGAGCCAAGATCATGCCACTGCATTCCAGCCTGGGCAACAGAGTGAGACTCTGTCTCAAAAAATAAATAAATAAATAAAAATTTAAAAAAAGAAGTCAAATGTGTGGGAAGTCAGTGCCCCAACCTTGCATTGTTCAAGGGTCAACTGGACTTCTTAACCTTCACATTTATGGTTAATTTTCAACTAGGGAACCAAGACAATTCAATGGGAGAAAGAATAGTCTTTTCAACAAATGGTACTGAGACAACTGGACATCCACATGCAAAAGCATAAGGTTGGACCCCTACTTCACATCACATACAAAAATTAATTGAAAATGAATCAATGACCTAAATGTAAGAGCTAAAAAACCATATCACTTTTTTTGGAGACGGAGTTTTTGCTCTTTGTTGCCCAGGCTGGAGTGCAGTGGAGTGATCTCGGCTCACTGCAATCTCCACCTCGCGGGTTCAAGCGATTCTCCTGCCTCAGCCTCTTGAGTAGCTGGGATTACAGGCGTGTACCACCACACCCAACTAATTTTTTGTAGTTTTAGTAGAGATGGGGTTTCATCATGTTGGCCAGGCTGGTCTCGAACTCCCTACCTCAGGTGATCCACCTGTCTCAGCCTTCCAAAGTGCAGGGATTATAGGCGTGAGCCACCGCGCCTAGCCCTATATAACTCTTAGAAGAAAACATAGGGACAAATGTTCATGACCTTGGATTAGGTAATGGTTTCTTAGATATGACATCAAAAGTATAAGCAACCAAAGAAAAAAATAAACTGTATTTCAAATTAGCTGGGCATGGTGGCGAGCGTCTGTCGTCTTAGCTACTCGGCAGGAGAATCGCTTGAACCCACAAGGCAGAGGTTGCAGTGAGCTGAGATTGCACCACTGCACTCTCCAGCCTGGGCGACAGAGAGAGACTCTGTCTCTAAAAGAAAAAAAAAAAAAGGACTTCTTCCACGGAGTCTTCCCTTTTCACTACTGTCCACATTAACTTTTCCATTCTTTCAACCACAGTTCTTAAAAACTGTACTGCACAATTTAGCACTCAGTTAAACTACCTGATAATGTTTATTATTATTTCATGTAGACTGGTCTTGACTTGTCAGCCAGGTTGTTACTTTGTTGAGAGAAATGAGTAAGTCTTCTGCTTCTCAGATATTTCTAAACCACCTAACACATAACTGGGCGTATAGGAAGTATTCAGTAAATACCTGGTGGTTGTGAGGAATAGATTGAATGTGCATGTGCTTGTTTTCACAATGTGTGTTAAACACACAGTTGGGGGTAATAAATACAATCTTAGATAGTGAGGTGAGAGAATGACACTATGTGAAACTGAAGAATACAAGATTTATTTAAGGGAAAAAACAGCATGGTTTGGACAATTTTGTTCTCCCCTCCTTCAGCCTCCTGCTGCTCAATACCACATGGCCAACAATATCCTGGTCTCTAAGATTCTAAGGGAATCATTGAGGTCCTATCTAGACATCAACTGTCTGGTCACTATTCCCCCATTGCTTCCTCCTCTTCCTCCTCCTCTGTCCAGCTCAGATCATCATCTGAATCGTCAGATTCTTCCTCATCCATCTCTAACACAACCCCTGCCCTAGCCTTCTTAGCTAGTGCATCAGGGTGCTCCAGCTGGGCCCAGGATCCTGGGTCAGCCTTGACCAGGGAGATTTCAACCCGAGATGGCATCAAGGAGACAGAGCTCTGCTCCACGTTTATGACCTGAGGAGGAGCAAAGGAAAACAGAAGAAAGACAGAATGAGGAAATCAAAGGCATTGGGGTCAGCGTAGAGTGGTGACAAATGAGAGAGAAAAATTTTTAAAATAAGGTAAGAAAAAAGACAAGGGAGGAATAAGACAATATAATAAGGGAGAGAGAGGAAAGAAATGAGAGATGAAAAGGGAGAAGGAAGAGAGGAGGGAAAGAGGAAAGTAGGAAGAGCAGGAGAGAGAGAGAAAATGAAAGCAAATGAAGAGAAAATCTCTATTTTCCTACTACAACTCCTTCCCTCAAGACACCCTCTATTCCAGTCTAGCCGCTCTTTCACCCCATCTGCCTCCCCCTCCTGTGCCCCCTGGTCTTCACTTACCCCCCAGAGCTTCATCTGTGCTTGGAACACACGGTTACCATCAAAGACAATGTGGACATGAAGCTGAGAGAAAAGAATTACAGGGGTAGTAACAAACCCAGAAGGTCAGAACAGGTCATTACGACAGATAACCAGGTCAGAGGTGTGATCCACAGATTGGCCAGACAGCCCTGACCTAATAGCTCTCCCTTCCTCTAAGGGTACTATGGAGCCTACAGGTTAACAGCATATGGCAACTCTGCCTGTGAGATTGTAGTATCACCCAATTCACTATCCTCCCATCCAACATCAGATCATTGCTCACCTCAGTTTGACTGGCCTTCACCCAGATAAACGCAGGAAGTGGAATCTGGCCATATACAGTCACCACTACTAAGGAATCTGTCTGGTGCCAATCATGGCGGCAAGATGCTGGGAGCTAAAGAGAAGATGTGAAATGTAGGTGGTAAGAATAAATTCTTAGCCCAAGGGGAGTTCTCATGATGCATATGGAGAAGAGACAGAGAGTCTCAAAAAGATTAACACAACCTCATATTGCTAAGCCTCTGGGCTGTTGAGGGACAAGGAGCAGAATCTTATTTGGTCTGTACTAAAGGGAGAAGACAGGGAGCTTAGTTATGTGGTACAGAGAGGGAGGAGAATTTACCTCTGAGATTGGGTCCTAATCAAGAGTTCAGGAAAACTGGGGCTTACCTGCTTCCCCCAGTCATGTCTACCAACTCTGCACCCTGGCTGTGCCAAGAATGCCCCAAAATCCAGGGTCTGGATGCCACAACAGCTCCAAGACTTCATCCTGAAGTAGGAAGATAATTCAACTGAATTCTCTCACCCCCAGTATTTATCTTATGATCAAATATTAGGAGAAACCTGTCTCATAGCCCACCCAGGCCCCTCCCTCACCCCTCATGGAATCGGGGTGCTCCTGGGTGGTAGGTACATGGAGTAGCATCACTCTCAGGGCCTTGGTAAACCTAAGAAGGATAAAGTAGAACCAGGTCATTCTAAGGTATATCCTACTCAGCCTCATATCTATACCCAGTCATCCCTCAGCCATATGCTTGAGCCCCTCAAAACTCTCACTCACAGCATCACATCCTGGGTTCTGGCAGCTGGAACCAGTCCGGATCAGACTACTATCAAGTCCTGGGCAAGGGAAACAGAGTCAGGAACTTATCCATCCCCCCACTCAATTGGCACTTCCACTAAATTCCAGTTTATGAAGTTGATCTTACTAAAGACCCACCTACCTGCCCCAGGTTCCTGGTCTAATTCCTTCTGTTCCAATGCCATTTCCAGGGCTTGGGATATATTTAGCGGCAGCAGCTTCAGAGGCAACTCTGACCTAGGGGTTATGGGTGGTGATTTAGTTCTGACCCATTAGCTATGATTGCTAGCTCCAACACTCCCACCGATGGTAATGGAATTAAACAAGCCTGGTGAAAGTGAGGCAGAGTTGGAGAGGTTGGGTAGCAACCCCATTGCCAATTTTCATCTCTGTGGACATCCCAAATACCTGAACCCTAGAGAAATCCCCAGCACTCCTCTTATCCATCTACTCAGTTGCTCTAAACCTAACCATTTTCTCTGCAGAACTGAGTCATATCCTCTTCCTCTTTTATCTAATCGTGGACCTAATATGACTTCCTTCTGTTGCTCTTATTATTCCCATAAAATTTGGGAAGTCTCCTGGCTGCCAATAATACATCCTTTTCTTGATAGGAGATTTATCTTAAAGTTCTTTTCTAGAAAGAGAAGTCATTCTCAACAATCCCTTTTGTGTTATATACTAAGGATGTATTTGTGAGGGGCTATCTACTATTTTTTGTTGTTGTTGTTGTTGTTGGTTTTTTTGAGACAGAGTCTTGCTTTGTTGCCCAGGCTGGAGTGCAGTGGCGCAATCTCCGCTCACTGCAAGCTCCGCTTCCCAGGTTCACGTCATTTTCCTGCCTCAGCCTCCCGAGTAGCTGGGACTACAGGTGCCCGCCACCACGCCTGGCTAATTTTTTTGTATTTTTCGTAGAGACGGGGTTTCACTGTGTTAGCCAGAATGGTCTCGATCTCCTGACCTCATGATCCTCCCGCCTCAGCCTCCCAAAGTGCTGGGATTACAGGCGTGAGCCACCGCGCCCAGCCTTATCTACTCTGTTGATTCAGATATCTATCCCATCATCCCATACCACCTTAGAGAAAAGGGCGTTATTTCCAGACACAAATTTCCCCTAAGGCACAGGATATACACCATCCAAACCCTGACATCTGGCCCTCCTCACATCCCTGGTCCCTGGTTCCCAGCCCTCAATGACCCATTAATCACTCCTAGGAAGCTACATGAAAATAGGAAAAGTCCAGGGGCCTCCTCCTCTTTACTTGGGCCTCTCCCGGTGCAAGGTCTCTGCTGACTTTGGAATCACATTCAGAGGTTTTTGCTCCTGAAGTGAACTGCTTGTAGCAGGGCCTTCAGGTTGAGGGGCCTCAGGAAGCTTCTCAGCACAGTGTGGTCCCATAGTACAGCCCTAGTATAGATAAGGAGATAAGGATTAGGGATAGAATCCTTCTACTGGGGGCAGAATCCAAGTATGTAAATAATTTACCTTGATGTTTAAGAACTCAGAGAAATCTACAGTTCGCTTTCGGCAGCAGGACCAACCCTGATAACAAGAGACCCAGATCAGCTTAGCTTCCTGGGTGTATCTCTTCTGGGAAATGCTCTTGCTAACCCCCCTCACCTACTCCTCACCTTAAGTGCATCATGGAAGATTGGGACCCCAGGGTGATGGCAACAGGAATCTGTGGACATCAGTACAAGTTATCAAGGAAGGGAAGATAACTATACCAAGTATAATTTTTCACCTCTTCCCCGGGTTTATATTTATGGTTTCTTCCCATATAACGTGAAAAACAAAAACAAAAACGCATCAAAGGCTGTAAGATCACTTAGACCAATTAAACTAGGGCAGGTAGTTTCTTTCCCTGCTCCTCAAACATACTGCCCCCCAGCTGACCACTCCACAACACCCATGCACAGCCCCTGGCCAGGTCAGGATCATTTACTTACCAGGAAGGTTGGTATTAGGGTCAAAGTGCTGCCCACAGCCTTTGTTACGACAGAGTAGAGACATGGAAGCGTTGGTAGAATAATTACTGAAAGGGTATTTCAAGGAGTCTGGCTGCCGAATGGGGAACACCTCTTAGTCTGGAGGCTTTTAGATGCCTGGAAGGGCCAGCTGTTTCTATCTTTAGTTCAGGAGGCGTACACCTCCTAACATGGGCAAGGGAACTTCAATTGGTCTTTCCAGCCAATAGAAAAGAGCTCAGGGGCATTTTAGCTCTGAGGCTCAGGAAAAAAGGATCAGGCAGAGTAGGGCTTGGAACTTGGGTGAGGTCAGCTCACCACTACTGAGACAGTTTTAGATTCACCACGGCAATTCCAAGCCTTGGACACAGCAGCAGCTGCTAAGAAACAAACACCAATATTGAGACCTCCCCCACCCCCAGCTCAATGAGGGTTAAGCCCATTTTCTGCCTCTTTCAAAGGGGCAGCTTTCCTCCATTATTACTTCCATATAGTGTCAACAGCACTAATCCTCGCCGACCACTTCAGCCATTTGACGCATCTCATCCCCACCTCCCCATGTTTGTCTAGATGAATACTGTAATCAAAATGTCTAAAGGATTACCTTTATAGAGCCTACTGCTCATCTCCTCCTTTCCCCTTCAAAGTCAACTCACAGAAAAATTAAAAGTACAAATGTATTTTTAAGTAGTTGATGCTGCATTACTGCTCCATTTCTCAAACCCAAACATACTGCAGACAAATCAAACATGGCACACCAATGAAAAAAAATGCACAGCTGGCTCACCAAGAAGAGGTACAGCCTTTAAGAGCTACTGTCAGACTCAGTACAGCAACCCCTGTTCCTTGCAGATTGTACTAGTTCATCGCTATGCCGTGAACAGCAACATCATAGATTAATAAAAGGGTCATTCCTGGGTGTCCTCACCAAGAAAAAGATGGAGGCAGCGCCACCATGCAAGATTTTTCTCAAAGATATACTAAAATGAAAATCTCTAAGAGAAAAATGTTCTCTCAGAAGGTAATATATGGATATAACAGAACCGCACACACGCTGCCTCGCGACTCCGGTGACGCCGGTCTGAATTCACCGGATGGAACGGTGCCAGCCAGCCAACATCGCTTAGTATCGGATGGTGCGGCGTGCCGACGGTGACCCAGAAGCGTAAGGAGAAGAAAAAGCAAGTGAGGATGGCACTGTGGCTCACCCCAGAATCCCAGAGATTTTATACTGCGGATGGATCATGAGGTCAGGAGTTCAAGATCGCCTGGATGCTTCTGTCCTGAGTGCGTCGGCGTGAGTCGAGATCGCGCCAGTACAGTCCAGCCTGGTGATAGAGAGTGAGACTCATTTTGGGGCAAAGTGTCGAAACAAGATGGACAAAAAACGGAATGGCACCCAAGATTAATGGGCTCTCTAACTGGATCCACTTGCCATGGTTTCCCAGGCCCTCAACAATCACATATTTGAGACTTCAGGAATGCACCACACAGAATTGATTAAACAATATATCACACAGAATTGACTTTGTTTAATACCACCCTCCCTTGCCCTCTGCCTCCAGCATACCCCTGTAGTGTAGGCAGGGGTATCTAACTCACTTTTCCAGGGTAGAATTCTGGCTAGTCCAAAAAGGGTCCTTTCTTTAGTACTATGTTTGACACTGCAACTTGCACCACGCTTGAGCAAATTCAGCTCCAGGAGCTGCACCTAAGCATTTTAGAGGAGTTCCAACCAATTGCCCCAATTCCTTCCATTGTAGCAGCCTGACCAAAGCGTTCAGTTGTTGGTGGGGTCTTAAAGAGAAAAAGAGAGCAGCATTGTAACAGAGCCATTGCTGGAAGCTTCCCACCCATCTGTAGTCCCTCCACTGGAGGCTATTTCCATTCAACTATTCAAGGCTCCTGATGGTAGGTAGGAGTGGGTGATTAAGTCTGTTTAGAACTCTAGTGGATAACCCCAAAAGTGGTGGCGTATGCCTGTAATCCCAGCTACTCAGGAGGCTGAGGCAGGAGAATCGCTTGAACCCGGGAGGCGGAGGTTGCAGTGAGCCAAGATTGCACCACTGCACTCCAGCCTAGGCGACAAAGAGCAAAACTCCGTCTCAAAAAGAAAAGAAAGAAAAAACAATAAACCAAACTGTCTAGTTTTGGCATCTTAACACCATAACCAAAACCACCTCAGGATTGCATGAGCCATGAAGTATTTGGATTCACAACTATTTTATTTGATAATGCCTAGCCTTCATTGATTTCCCTCCAACAAACATAGTCAATCAGAGTGGCCAGTCAGACGGTGGCATTTACTTAACTCCTAGATTAAGTATAGAGACCGAGTTTGCTCAAGATTCAAAAATAAAGACCTTGAGGTTACATTTAATGGATACCAGCAGTCTTAAAGACTGCTATCTAGGCCGGGCTTGGTGGCTCACGCCGGTAGTCTCCGCACTTTGGGATGCCGAGGTGGGCGGATCATTTGAGGTCAGGAGTTCGAGAATAGCCTGACCAACGTGGTAAAACTCGGTCTCCACTAAAAATACAAAATGATCTGGGCACAGTGGCGCATGCCTGAAATCCCAAATACTCAGGAGGCTGAGGCAGGAGAATCGCTTGAATCCAGGAGGCAAAGTTGCAGTGAGCCAAGATCATGCCATTGCACTCCAGCCTGGGCAACAAGAGGGAAACTCTGTCTCCAAAAAAAAAAAAAAAAAAAGATTGCTGTCTGTAGCAAATTGAGGTAGGCCCCCAGGGGCTATGAAAGCAATGCCTGTTCTCCTCCTACCACCATTTAGAATTACTGTTAAGGCCTTGCAGTTTATTACCAATCCCAAAGTTCCATCCGGCATCATAGTGGCAGGTCCTGGAGGAGCTGGGGTACCAGCTGGCACAGGAGCAGGGGGCATGGCACCTCTGTTGTTTATGCCCATAGCACCTAAGGCAGAGTAGTGTGATCAGTACAAGGGATAAAGATTGTTAGTCTCTTTCTATGCCAAAGGAAACAATTCTACAAGACCTCTGAGCTAAGACATGCACGTCACCCCCTTAAAGTAGGTAGCAAAAGCTACATAGTTCACCAGAGACCAAACAAAAAAGGAAATCAGAGCCATTAATCTCTTAAGTCCTTACCTCCCATAGCCATCTGACCCATCCGAATCTCCTGCTCTCTCTGAAAAACAAAAAATACTCAAGAAAGTCCAAGACAGCAGTGCATTCTACCACAATCCATCAAGGACCACACACTAAGGGAAGTAGATAGAGTGGTAACACATCCAAAGAGCACTGAGACCAAGCTGAGGAGCACAACCCTTGCTAGTTGTGCAACAAATTCAAGGTCACAGAGCTACTAGGACACAAGCCAGAGCCTCCAGAGAGGTGAAAGGGGGAAGAGATTTCTTCTAAAGGTCCAACTTGTACAATTGCAAGGACAGCAGAGGACTAGCCAAGGTTGCATATCTCTTCCTATAGTGAGTCTAAACAGAATACAGCAGATCCAGTTTTTCATCCTATATTGCTTGTGAGGCAAGAACTCCTCTTTAAACCTTACCTCTCCTTATGAATTCTTTTTTCTAAAGGGTTACTTCACAACACGGGAAAAGTGGTCATAACCGATAACCTAGCAGACAATTCATGGTGAGTCTGTCTTATCACGACTGGCCTGGCACATCATGGGCACATGGGAGATATACCGCATCAGGGAAGGTTCCCTTGAATCCTTCCTGCTGTCGCCGCATCATTTCTTCTTGCTGCCGCCGCATCTCTTCTTCACGGCGCCTGCGCTCTTCCTCCTGCCTAGAGAGAGTCACCAATATATTTAAGATAGAGGCATTTCAGAACTTGAGTAGGTTAACAGGGGACTCGACCGAGGAGACCAGCCTACTGAAAACTATCACAGTTCACCAGGAAACTCACTGTTAAGTGTGCCCAGCCCTGAGGCAACCCCCAAAGAAACCTCATGAGACCAGTATTCAGCTTTCTTTTTAGCAGGTAACTTCTAGAACCATGGGCAGCTAAAAACATCTCCAATCCAAAGAACCTGAGAAGCAGCCAGGAAATATTTGCCAACACATTTATAAATGCATGAGGTAGCATGGCAGTAGGAAAGAGGAATGAGACATTACCTTTTAGAGTTGTCAGAGGAAAGGGTTCGAGAAAAGTTACCTGAGCTCCAGTTGCTTTCGTTTTTGCACCTCTTGGTTGTGCAGCTCTTCCATCCTCCGAAGTTCTTCTTGGCGCCTCATCAAATCTAAAGAAACAACAGACTTAAGAATATTCCTCATTGTCTTCATATAGATCTAATGACTTTCTTCAAATAAAGATCCAGAAAGCAAAGAGGATATAATTCCTTTGGAGCCACCTGTGGTGTCCAGATTCCAAAATGAAGTCAAACCTATCATTTCCTTCTTCACAGAATCCAGTATCTCTGCCACATCTCCAAATCTACTTATCTACCAAAATCAACGCAAAATATTTCAAAGTATAAAAGCAGAGATTTAGGCCTTTCTGCTAATTGATACAAAGAAACCCATTTAAAAATGTCATTTTGTTCTTTCAGCTTTAAAACTTACAGGCCTAGACTCACCCTGTCTCATTAGCATGACCTGGTGCTCATGGCGTGCAGCCTCCATCTCCATCTCCAGCTTCTCACGAGCCTCCTTGATGTTGCGGTCCACTTGGTCCTGCTGCTGCTTCTCCATCTCAATGAGTGCCTTCCAGCGCATGGCATACTCATACTCAAAGGAGCCAGGCTGTGCAAATCTGGGTGGCTGCTCTCGTTCCCTATAGGCAAGGTTCCTAGGTTACTAACTTTGTCCAGGATTACCCCAGCTAAGTATTGCATTCCTTGTGAGGACCAAGATAATGGCTGCCAGTGAACATGTGCAGCAAAGACCTGCCTCTTTTACATATCCCTTTATAAGCTTCCTTAAGAAGGAAACACCTAATAGGGAAATCTATCAAGACAGCATACTTGTGAAACTGCTGGTTTTTAATAACCAGCTTCTCTGGAAGTCCCTCTTCATCATCTAACTGGTCCATGGGCTCCACAGTCACAGGACGAGGAAATCTAAGAGAAAGAACGAAGTTCAGTGTTAAATCATACTCCACACCAGGTTTCTTCTCTACACATATCACTGGCACAATGAATTAGCTAGGGCTCAGGATTGGACAAACACTTCTGAAGGAGTTTTTATACCTAATGACATTATAAAAAATTGGGGGTTGGGCCAGGGGCGGTGGCGCATGCCTGTAATCCCAGCACTTTGGGAGGACGAGGCAGGTGAATCACAAGGTCAGGAGTTCAAGACAAGCCTGGCCAACATGGTGAAACCCTGACTCTACTAAAAATACCAAAAATTAGCTGGGTATAGTGGCAGACGTCTGTAATCCCAGCTACTCGGGAGGCTGAGGCAAGAGAATCGCTTGGACCCAGGAGGCAGAGGTTGAAATAAGCCAAGATTGTACCACTGCACTCCAGCCCGGAATACAAAGTGAGACTCTGTCTCAAAAAAAAAAAAAAAAAAAGAAAAAAAGAAAAAGAAAAAGAAAAAGAAAATCTGGGGTTGATAGGAGAAATCAGGCCTCAGATCTCTGAATACAGTCTCAAAGATATTCCAAGTAGGTAGATGTAGTACTTAAGTACAGCCTGAACATCTACAGACAATCTGAGAAATGACTCGTGGTAAACACTAAGAGATACTGCATGCACAAATCAACTTTTCAGAGCTCTAAAACTTCAAAGTAAGGAGAGACTTAACACTAATTAAATTAAAACGTACGGAGTGACTAAAAAGTTAATTTTCATAATCGTCATTCCACTTCTATTAATATAAGATTATAGCAAAAATCATATGAGAAAGCTCACTTAGTACCAAGTCTTTTTTTTATTTTTGAAACAGAGTCTTGCTCTGTCGCCCAGGCTAGAGTGCAGTGGTGCTATCTCGGCTCACTGCAACCTCTGCCTCCCGGGTTCAAGCGATTTTCCTGCCTCAGCCTCCTGAGTAGCTGGGATCACAGGCACCCACATTTTTGTATTTTTAGTACAGACGGGGTTTCACCACTTTGTCCAGGCGGGTCTCAAACTCAGGACCTCGTGATTTACTCGCCTCAGCCTCCTAAAGTGTTGGGATTACAGGCGTGAGCCACCGCACCCAGCCTAATATCAAAAGTCTTTCTTTTTTTTTTTTGATAGAGTCTTGTTCTGTCGCCCAGGCTGGAGTGCAGTGGCGCAATCTGCAAGCTCCACCTCCCAGGTTCGTGCCATTCTCCTGCCTCAGCCTCCCGAGTAGCTGGGACTACAGGTGCCCACCACCATGCCCGGCTAATTTGTTGTATTTTTCAGTAGAGATGGGGTTTCACCGTGTTAGCCAGGATGGTCTCAATCTCCTGACCTCGTGATCCACTCACATTGGCCAAAAGTCTTTTTTTTTTTTTTTGAGAGAGTCTTGTTCTGTCGTCAGGCTGGGGTGCAGTAGCGCAATCTCGGCTCACTGCAACCTCCGCCTTCCAGGTTCAAGTGATTCTCCTGCCTCAGCCTCCCGAGTAGCTGGGACTACCCGTGTGTGCCACCACACCCAACTAATTTTTGTATTTTTAGTAGAGACAGGCTTTCACCATGTTGGCCAGGATGGTCTTGATCTCCTCACCTTGTGATCTACCATGCCTGGCCTTTTATTTATTTATTTCTTTGAAGCAGTTTCACTCTGTTGCCCGGGTTGGAGTGCAGTGGCGTGATCTCAGATGGCTGCAACCTCTGCCTCCTGGGTTCAAGCGATTCTCCTGCCTCAGCCTCCCAAGTAGCTGGGACTACAGGCACATGCCACCATGCCTGGCTAATTTTTTGTATTTTTAGTAGAGACGGGGTTTCATCATGTTGGCCAGGTGGGTCTTGAACTCCTGACCTCGGGTGATCCGCCTGCCTTGGCCTCCCAAAGTGCTGGGATTACAGGTGTCAGCCACCATGCCCGGCTGACCAAAAGTCTTTAAACATAGAAACGTGGTTACTAGAGGCTAACTTTCCAGACCATGGAAGGAATTAGCAATCTAAGGTCTATGTCTGAAAATGACCCTCACTTACGTGGTTAGCAGGAAGGAGCCTTCACTGCATCTGTCCAGAGCTTTCCGAGCAGCTGGCTTCCCTGAGAACTCAACAATGCCTTTTCCTGAGGGCCTTCCTCGATCATCCACAATGACTACAGCCCTCTCTACCTGGCCAAACACAGAAAAGGCTTCTTCCAGCAGTTCGTTTGACACATACTGAGGAAGGTTTCGAACTGTAAGGGATGCACTATGGCAGGCAAAGCGCACACGCAGCTGCTTTCCACGGAGTGGCATATTGTCCAGCTCCACTTTGGCAATCTCCGCTAGGGTTCGTGTTTCCTAGGAAGCAGAGGAAAATTAGAATAACTCAGTTTGACAAAGAATACCTTAGCAGCCATCAACAGTCTAAAACAGTATAGTTCAATAACAAAGTATCTCCCCTGAAAAACTAACCACCATACAAAGAAACAGAAGTGAAAGAACTTAACTGTGTGCTTTAGTTCTTTGGCCACCCTAGTTTGCTTCTGATGGCCTTGCAATAAATCACATGTAATCCTAGAAGTTAATAACACTTAGGTGGTCATCAATTTCATAGGTATTATTCTCCCAAGTGACAACAGATCATCCAGAAAACAAAGACCATTGGCCGGGTACGGTGGCTCACGCCTGTAATCCCAGCATTTTGGGAGGCCGAGGCAGGTGAATACCTGGCTAATACAGTGAAACCTTGTCTCTACTAAAATACAAATAATTAGCTGGGTGCAGTAGAAAGCACCGGTAGTTCCAGCTACTCCAGAGGCTGAGGCAGGAAAATCGCCTGACCCCGGGAGGTGGAGGTTACAGTGAGCCAAGATCGCACCACCGCACTCCAGCCTGGGCAACAGAGCGAAACTCCGTCTCAAAAAAACAAAAACACAAAGACTACCCTAAAATCACCCAGAATATTTTAGGTTTTTTTTTCGAGATGGAGTCTTGCTATTTCGCCCAGACTAGAGTGCAGTGGAGCGATCTCAGCTCACTGCAACCTCTGCCTCCCAGGTTCAGGCGATTCTGCCTCAGCCTCCTGAGCAGGTGGAATTACAGGCGGTTACCACCATGTCCAGCTAATTTTTGTAGTTTTAGTAGAGACGGGGTTTCACCATGTTGGCCAGGCTGGTCTCAAACTCCTGACCTCAAGTGATCCGCCCACCTTGGCCTTCCAAAGTGCTGGGATTACAGGCATGAGCCACCGTGCTCATTCTAATTATTGCTAGGTATGTACCAGAATCACGTATATCCTCCAAGAAACCTCTTTGGAACGAGGAACCTTGATAGGATCCCTTTCATATTACTAAAGAGAAATCTGATACACAGAGAAAAATAACTTGCCTATATAGTACAGTTAGTGGCAGATGGGAATGAAAACCAGTTCTGACCACCCCATTCAGTGATCCTGCTGTCACATTATTCTCTTCCATTTACGGAGGTAGATAATGTCTAGAAATGTTTTCCTCTCATATACTTTCCCTAAATCGAAACAGATTTTAAAATAATGTCTACACTTACAAATGGTAAAGATGGTAAATTTTATGTTATGTTTGTTTTACCATCACTAATTTTTTTTTAAGAGACTGGGTCTCACTCTATCACCCAGGCTGAAGTGCAGTGCTATGAGCATAGCTCACTGTAACCTCGAACTCCTAGGTTCAATCAACCCTCTCATCTTAGCCTAGTTGAGTAGTTAGGACTACAGACACACACCATGTCTGGCGAATTCAATTTTAAAAAAAATTTTAAAGATACAAATAAACCAGACACCGTGGTGCATATCTATTGTCCCAGCTACTCAGGAGGCTGAGGACAGAGAATTGCTTAAGCTCAGGAATTCAAGTCCAGCCAAGGCAACAGGGTGAGACACCCATCTCTTGATCATGGGGGGACCAAACAGGGGAAGGGTATAGATAAAACAAAATTAACCACAACTTGATAATGACTGAAGCTATACAATGCATATGTGCAGGTTCATCATTATTCTGTCTACTTCTGTATGTTTGAAATTTCCCAATTAAAACAAAAAAGTTCCAGCCAGGTGTGTTGGCTCACGTCTGTAATCCCAGCACTTTAGGAGGCCAAGGTGGGTGGATCACCTGAGGTCAGGAGCTCAAGACCAGCCTGGCCAAAATGGTGAAACTCCGTCTCTACCAAAAATACAAAAATTAGCCAGGCGAGGTGGCAGATGCCTGTAATCCCAGCTACTCAGGAGGCTAAGGCAGGAGAATCGTTTGAACCCAGGAGGTGGAGGTTGCAGTGAGCTGAGATCCCACTACTGCACACCAGCCTGGGTGACAAGAGTGATACTCCGTCTCAAAAGGGCATACTTTAACTCCAGTATCCTAGGCAAAAAAACCTGTTATCCTTGAAACAAAACCAATGAGGGAAAATTAAAATGTGCCATTTTGGTGGTTGTTTCATCAACAAGCTTTTAATGAACAAATCATCTGCGAATCATTTCCACTGCCTATTTTTGCATATCTATTATTCTCCAGCTTCCCCACCTTTACATGCCTCAAAAGCCAACAGTTGCTCACCAAGCGGATAAAGCCAAATCCTTTATCCTTATGAATGAAGACTTCGCCTGCCTTTCCATATTTCTCAAATAGTTTCCTCATTTCTTCCTCGGTGATGTCGGGAGGAAGATTTCCCACAAAAAGACGGCTTCGTTGGGTGAAGGTCTTCTCTCCTGGTTTTCTAAAATTCTTCAGGTCAATAGTCAAGCCTTCATCTGAGAGAAGACACACAGTCACTTAAAAGACTGGGGAAATAGAATTACAGTTGTATCCTCAAGGACCTATAACCATTGATAGATTAGGAAACATTAATTGTTGTAGAGAATGCAAACACCATTTCCCAAGGCAACCTAATCACTTATGAGTATATTGTGCCTTAGAATGTGAAAGCAGTATGCAGAAATCTGCAAGGACATCTGAACAGCTCTATGACAGGCCAGAAGTCAAGCTGGACTAAGCAAGAGAGAGAAAAATATAGGCGCCACTGGCCAAAGAGAAAAATTAAGCAATTCAAGGAAGGAGCCCTATGTTACAAGGGATCAGATTTTAACATTCAAAACATACCTTCAGATGAGAATAAACAAACAAAAATAAAATAAAAATAAAAACAAAACCAAAACCAAAACAAAGTAACGGTTCCATTTTCCTAATCTCTCACCAATTTTCATAACCTTAACAGTTCCCATTCTTTCAGGCTGGGGGCAACGGAATGATGAGTTATGAAAGAGCAATTCTTTATAGTAATCTCTGGAAATAAAGTTGGGATTGGTTCTAGTCTTAGAGGCACACAATTGGTACTCACACGGGAACATATACTTAAAGACTTTTCACAATGAGCTGGTACAGGCTCAAGGCTATAAGTACAGTACTCAGTACCAGACTCCTCCATTTAAGCCTTAAAGACGTTTCTATATTCTTTTTAACTACCAGTCATCTGATGACTACCCCTAAGAACCATGCTGAGGTAACACATGCAGACATCTGTTTAGCAATAGAATGTGCCATCACAGCAAAGCAACTTGTACTCAACTGCTTTCATACATGTTTGCTCCTTGGTTTCGGAAAATCAGCCTTTTCCATCATAAGAAGTATTAAGAGGTAAAGAAGAACAAAGGTGTGCCATAAAGGCCTATCTAATTCCCTTATAAGCCCGAGAAACTAATCTAAAAACCAAGAAACCATTCCCAGAGGGAATCTATTTCTACTCCATCACCTAGCATATACACACTTTGGCTGCTGGCCTGTTGCCCATTTGCAGGTATTGGTGGTGGTGGCGGCTGCTGCTGTTGCTGCTGGTGGTGCTGCTGCTGGTGGTGGTGTTGATGATGCTTTCTTGGAGTATGGTTTTGCTTCTCCAAGTTAAAAGTTTTATTACTCTGCATTTTTGCACCCTACAAAGAAAAAGTAGACTAATAAATAAATTCAGTACTAATAACACAATCAGCCACCTTCCTGATGAATTATATGTAATTCATCACCTTTGGTGCTCTGGCTTTTGCCAGAGGCAAACAATTGGTTACTTGTGAACAACCATGACAAAGAAGAACAATTCGAAAATGTATGAGTGTTGTATATGGAAACAATGTTAAAAAAAAAATCTTGCGTTCTGGAGGTTACAAAATATAGCAAAAATCAAACAAAAAAGGAAAAAATAAAGAAAAAATAAAGAAAAAGGCCAGGTGCAGTGGCTCATGCCTATAATCACAACACTTTGGGAGGCGGGGGTGGGAGGACTGCTTGAGTCCAGGAGTTTGAGATCAGCCTGGGCAACATGGCTCATCTCTACCAAAAAAAATACAAAAATTAGCTGGGTGTGGTGGCACACGCCTGTGGTTCCAGGTACTTGGGAGGCTGAGGTGGGAGGATCACTTGAGCCCAGGAATTCAAGACCAGCCTAGACAATACCACGAGACCCCATCTCTACAAAAACATTTAAAAATGACCCAGGCAGGCTGGGTGCATGGCTCAAGCCTGTAATCCTAGCACTTTGGGAGGCCGAGGTGGGTGGATCACCAGGTCAGGGGTTTGAGACAAGCCTGGCCAACATGGTGAAACCACATCTATACTAAAAATACAACAACTAGCCAGGCATGATAGCAGGTGCCTGTAATCCCAGCTACTTGGGAGGCTGAGTGAGACAGGAAAATCGCTTGAACCTGGGAGGCGGAGGTTGCAGTGAGCTGAGATCGCACCACTGTACTCCAGCCTGGTGACAGAGCGAGACTCCGTCTCCAAAAAACAAAACAAAACAAAACAAAAAAACACTACCCAGGCATAGTGGCATCGTAGTCCCAGCTACTCAGGAGGCTGGAGCTGGAGGATCACTTGAGCCCAGGAGTTAGAGGCTGTAACAAGCCATGACCGTGCCACTGCACTCCAGCCTGGGCAACCGAGCAAGACCCTATCTGAAAAAAAATAAATAAAAACAAAAATCTAAAAACAACCAGGCATTAGCAGTTACACTGCACATAAAAACTAAATCAGTACTGGATGAGGACAGTTTGTACTAGAATGGCTTAAGGAACTTCCCAGTTCAATACTATACATTAATAGAAAACTACTTTTCCAAAAGAATCTACTCTTAAAAACTGGCCCCATCACACATTCAGGCACACTATAAAAACAAAATGATTGAAATAGATTCTGGTTATCACAAGGACAAAGACTAGTAAAGTCTTATCTTCTCTGGCACCCACCAATCCTAGCCCACAGTACATACTGTGTAAGTAACAGTGGTACAAGTATGGGCTGTGAGGTTAGGCATCCTTAAGTTTGAATTGTGTTTCTCAATTGTGTACTACTTACTAGTAAATTATTCTGTACCTGTTTCTTCAGTTGTTCTAAAGGGGATGATAAAAATACCGCTCTCAAAGAGGCTATGAGAATAAACATGTGAAAATGCTGGCTCACTAATGGCATACAGTACACACTCTAAATATTTATTAATCACAACGGAAAGACAAATGACTACTAAAGCAATAAAAGCAAACATAAAAAGATAGGCCAGGCGAGACAGCCCACGCCTGTAATCCCAGCACTTCGGGAGGCCGAGGCCAGTGGATCAGCTGAGGTCAGGAGTGCAAGAACAGCCTCACCAACATGGTGAAACCCCATCTCTACTAAAAATACAAAAATTTGAGTGGCGCGGTAACACATGCCTGTAATCCCAGTTACTCAGGAGGCTGAGGCAGGAGAATCACTTGAACCTGGAAGGCGGAGGCTGCAGTGAGCCGAGATTGTGCCACTGCACTCCAGCCTGGGCACAAGAGCGAAACTCTGTCTCAAAACAAAAACAAAAACAAAAACAAACAAAATAAATAAAAGGAGAAAAGATAAACAGGATGGGCACAGTGGCTCACATCTGTAATCCCAGCAATTTGGGAGGTCTAGATGGGAGGACTGCTTGGGCCCAGTAGTTAGAGACCAGCCTGGGCAACATAGTGACCTCATCTCTACAAAAAATATGTATAAAAAAATTAGGCATGATAGCACACTCATGTAGTCCCAGCTACTTGAGAGGCTGAGGCTGCAGTGAGCTGTAATCACGCCACTGTATTCCAGCCTGGGCAGGGAGAATGAGATCCTATCTCAAGAAAAATAAATAAATTTAAAAAATAAAAATAATAAAATGTTAAATTCTATCATTTAAAAATCAACATAAGATTAAAAAGAAAACAAGTGTTCCGTGCTCCCAAATGTTGAAATAAAAAAAAAAACAAACAAGGCCAGCATGGTGGCTCAGGCCTGTAATCCCAGCACTTTGGAAGGCTGAGGCGGGAAGATGGCTTGAACCCGGGAGACCAGCATGGGCAACATAGCAAGACTCAGTCTCTATTTAAAAAAAAAAAAAAAAAAAAAAGGTAGGGTGGAGGGGAGGCCAGGTGCAGTGGCTCATGCCTGTAGTCCCAGCTATTTGGGAGGCTGAGGCTGGACAATCACTTGAGCCCAGGAAGAGGAGGTTGCAGTGAGGCAAATCATAACACTGCACTCCAGCCTAGGCAACAAAATGAGACCCTATCTCAAAAAAATGAAAAAAATAGGCTGGGCGCGGCGGTTCATGCCTGTAATCCCAGTACTTTGGGGGACTGAGGCAGACCAGATCACCTGAGGTCAGGAGTTTGAGACCAGCCTGGCCAACATGGTGAAACCCTGTCTCTACTAAAAATACAAAAAATTAGCCAGGTGTGGCAGTGTGCACCTGTAGTCTCAGCTACTTGTGAGGCTGAGGCAGGAGAATTGCTCGAACCCAGGAGGCCGAGATTGCAGTGAGCAGAGATGCTGCCATTGCACTCCAGCCTGCGCAGCGGAGTGAGACTTGGTCTCAAAAATAAACAGGCCGGGCGCGGTGGCTCACGCCTGTAATCCTAGCACTTTGGGAGGCCAAGGTAGGAGGATCACCTGAGGTTGGGAATTCGAGACCAGCCTGGCCAACATGGTGAAACTGTCTCTACTAAAAATACAAAAATTAGCCAGGCGTGGTGGCGCATGCCTGTAATCCCAGCTATTCGGCAGGATGAGGCAGGAGAATCGCTTGAACCTGGAAGGCGGAGGTTGCAGTGGACTGAGATCATGGCCGTTGCACTCCAGCCTGGGCGACAGGAGTGAAACTCCGTCTCAAAATAAATAAATAAAAATAAAGGAAAAAAAAAGATTATTGGTATAATCCAGACTGAATTCAAAAGTGGAGTTTTAAAATGCAAATTTTCAAATCGATCAGGTTAACAAACTGAGGACGGTCTTCCTTATTCAAGGACAGTTCTCCAGGAATTAAAAGGACATCAAACCTAAATCCATTCCCTCAAACACAAGACGCTCTAGTAATAATTTAGCTGAAGGAAAGATGCAGAAAAGGACTTTTACGAGCATCATATTAATACTATATGCTTCCTTTGAAATAAGAGAAAATTGGCTGGCTGCGGTGGCTCACACCTGTAATCCCAGCACTTTGGGAGGCTGAGGCAGGCAGATCACAAAGATCAAGAGCTCGAGACCAGCCTGGCCAACATGGTGAAACCTCATCTCTACTAAAAATACAAAAATTAGCCAGGCGTGGTGGCGGGTGCCTGTAGTCCCAGCTACTCAGGAGGCTGAGGCAAGATAATTGCTTGAACCCAGGAGGTGGAGGTTGCAGTGAGCTGAGATCGCACCACTGCACTCCAGCTTGGACGGCAGAGCAAGACTCCACTTCAAAAAATAAACAAATAAATAAAAATAAAGAAAATTAGGTAGGATACGACGGCTCACGCCTGTAATTGTGGCACTTTGGGAGGTGGAAGTGGGTGGATCATTTTGAGGTCAGGAGTTCAAGACCAGCCTTGCCAACATAGTGAAACCTCATTTCTCCTAAAAATACAAAAATCAGGCCAGGCGCAGTGGCTCATGCTTGTAATCCCAGCACTTTGGGAGGCCAAGGTGAGCAGATCATGAGGTCAGGAAGTTTTGAGACCAGCCTGGCCAACACAGTGAAATCCCGTCTCTACTAAAAATACAAAAATTAGCTGGGAGTGGTGGCGGGTGCCTGTAATCCCAGCTACTCGAGAGGCTGAGGCAGGAGAATCGCTTGAACCCGGGAGGCGGAGGTTGCAGTGAGCCGAGATTGTGCCACTGCACTCCAGCCTGGGCGACAGACCTAGACTCCGTCTCAAAAATAAAAATAAAATAAATAAATTAGCCAGGCATGGTGGTATGCACCTGTAATCCCAGCTACTTGGGAGGCTGAAGTGGGAGGATCACTTGAACCCGGGAGAGAAAGATTGCAGTGAGCTGAGATCACACCACTGCACTCCAGCCTGGGCGACAGATTGAGACTATCTCAAAAACAAAACAAAATAAAACAAAACAAAACACAAAAAACAAAAAATAAAATTGGCCAGGCGTGGTGGCTCACACCAGTAATCCCAACACTTTGGGAGGCTGAGGGTGGACTGCTTGAGGTCAGGAATTCAAGACCAGCCTGACCAACACGGTGAAACCCCGTCTCTACCAAAAACACAAAAATTAGCTGGGCATGGTGGTGGGCACCTGTAATCCCAGCTACTCAGGAGGCTGAGGCAGGAGCATCACTTGAACCTGAGAGGCGGAGACTGCAGTAGGCCAAGATGGTGCCACTGCACTCCAGCCTGGGCAACAGACTCTGTCTCAAAACATAATAAACACAAAAAATTATATTTCTCAAATGAAAGAAATGTGACACAGGCTTGATAACTACTGATTTTGACGATGAGTATATGGGAATATTTTCATGTGTATAAAAACATTCCTAATCCATTTTATGTCACATCCCACCAAAACTGAAAACATCAATGCAATTACCAAATTCTGTATCCAAAAGTTTAGTAAGAGAACAGTTAACAAGAGCTATCAAGATGTTCATTCATAGTCTTTAATTCGGAAATTCTACTCCTGGAAATTTATCCTAATAATTTTAAAATTGAAAACTACACTCGTGAAAATGTTCATTGTAATGGCCTTTATAGTAACAAAATAATAAAAATGACTTAAATTTCCAAAACTAGGGGAAAGGTTTTCATGAAATTATGGTACAGCTATATAATAGAATATTCACAGCATTAAAAATTATGAAGACCACATAAACACGACTATGTCTGATACTCTAACGGGGAAAGGGTTTTTTTTTTTTTTTTAATTTTAAAGGTGTGAATATAGACAAGGAACAGAAGGTAGGCAAAAATGAAAACTGCATTGCTTGTAGGTTACTGATAATTTTTCAATTCACGATTTCATTAAAAAAATATTCAGTGAATGCCTACCATTTGCTAGGCACTATTCTAGATGGTTAGAGTGGATCAGTGAACAAAGCAGATTCTTGCCTACAGAGCTTACTTCTAGTGAGAGACAACATATATAAGTAAATTATATAGTACTTAAGAAGAGGTAAGTGCTATGGGAAAATAAATTAAAACGGGGGAGGAAGGTAAAGTGGTTAGGGAGTGGAAGGAGGCAGATGGTAATAAACCTCACAATATTTGACATTTCAGCCAAGATTTAAATTTTCACGTTTATATCATTTAATCAATTTTGTTTTTCATCAATTTTATAAGGTATCAGAAATTACAATTAAAAATCTATTTAAAAATTTTTAAACAGAAATTACTATCGGATACTTATTACAAAATGTATTAATATAGAAAATTTAGAAAAACCAAAATAAATAAAAATACAAATATAAAAATCCACAGACCTGCCACTAAAAATAGTCACTATTAACATGTTGGTATATCCTTCTAATCATTAATTTAGGTATTTGAAATGAGATATGATAAAAACTATTCTGTAACCTGTTTTTTCCACTTTATGATGTATCATAAACAGTTTTCACGTCATTAAATCTTTTACGCTAATGGACACAGCATTCAGTTGTCAACCAAGTCCCTATTGTGTTGGACACCTGGGTTGCTTCTTATTTTTCACCATTATAATCAATGCTCATAGCTAAATCTTTGGACATATCCATGATTAAATATTCCTCCCACAATTTTCCATTCTTGCTTATTTAGACATACATTATCATTTTGGTAACTGATAATGCACCCTTGTATATTCAGTTTCCTAATTTCTGCTAACGTCAACATAATTGTAATTTTTAATGACTAAAGTTCCCCAGGATGTACTAATTTAATTTACTAAACTACACCCTACTACAAGACATTTAGGTTGTTGTTTTTGGCTTTTCCTATTATAATGCTGCAGTAAATGTCTTCTGGCTTTCAGTTTTATTTCCATTTAATTATTTCCATAGGATAAATTCTTAAAAATAGAATCTACCCTGTGACCCTTGCCACAAAGTGCAACATCGTTTTCTCAAAAAGTTGTAAGGATTTTAAATGCCACGAGCAGGTGTAGCAGTTTCATGGCAAATGAGATACCTTAAAAAAAAAAAAAAAAAAAAAGGAAATAGTCTTTTAAAAAATAAGATATAAAAGCAGGAAGTTAAAACACACGAAATCTAAAGTCCACCCTGGAAAGAGCTGGGGATGGGGTAAGGTGGGCATCAGAATCAAATCTTTTCCTATTTGGGTTCCAGGTGTTACCTCTCTCTTCCCCTGGCCCCGGAGAGGCCCAAGATGGAATGTACTAGTGAAGACTGTCATACTGTATAAAGCACCTAGAACAGTGCCTACCAAGTAGCAAGTAGCTCGAGAAGTATTTCTTCCTATCACCTACTTCTCATGACCACCAATATAATTTGGAAATATGTGCAGAGCCCTCTTCAGAGTAATAAATTCACCGTCGCCTAAATACTGGGCCTCTGAAAAGTGAACACAGCGCAAACATCAGCAGCGAAGATTTCTATCTACTTATGTGTTCCTGAGACTAATAATCCTGATGAAGAATTCTGAGAGAAAATACGTATTGCTGATTAGAAAGACTAACTACTGGGCATGTTACAATTGAACAAATGTTTAGGTACAGGACCAAACACTACATCACACATATCTGAAATCTTAATCTGGTATAAATTTACGAGACTGAGATGGCCGCCTGGATGGCCAGCCTGAAAGCTGCAAAATGAACTAAGGTCCTTTGCTAAGAGTTTCTTAGGACTTTTCATTTAATAACAAAGAAGGTGGACAAAGACACAGTATAAATATAGCCAGGCCACCCCCCCCCCACTAGAGTTGCCAGATTCAGCAAATAAAATACACAACCCACAATTAAATTTGAATTTCAAATTTAGTTGAAACTATGCAACGTATACTTAAAAATAATTGGTTGTGTATGTGAAATTCTAATTCAACTGGGTGCCCCGTGTTTTGTCTGGCAACCCTATCCCTTACACCTACCTCAACTTCGATTAAAGACAGCAAAGTGCCTCCCAGTTCTCTCTAACCTCGACTTCTCTGTTAAAAACACAAAGAAACGTGTCAGGTTATGGTAAGAGTTTCTCAATCTGGAAAATAAAATACTCGATGCGAAATCCATAAATTTAAGTTTCATTTTAAAAAGTGACGCTATATAAATGCGTCAAGGAGCCAGGCGGTAAGACTAGAAAAAGGGCATACAGAAATCAGACTACGAAAGCGGTGGGCTCTGGATATGCAGAGGAACTTTCCAGCTAAGAATTTTGACAAAGAAATATCGCTCGAGGGGCCCCATTTGCCCATTCTGAATTAATGGCCTCGCGGGGCCGAGAGGAGGAGCGCCCGACAAAGCGCCTCCTCCTCCAACCAACCACGACTTCAGCGATCTCTCATAATAGACCCCACACCCTCGGGCCCAGAACGGCTCAGAGGCCGGCAACTTACACTGACACGGGTAAGATTCGGAGATGAGTTGCACAAAGAAACGCGACGGGAACGAAAACGGGGAAAGCCCGATGCGAAGCGAGTTAAGAGAGGTGGGCCCCCGCGGGTGGGCTGAGAAGGCAGTGTGGCGGCGGAGACAAGGCCTCAAGGGGCCTCGGAACCGCCATCCTCCCTCCAAACCTAGCTTCACCCTCGCCTCTTCTTTCGCTGATTGTTCCAAGAAATCCCACTACCCTCCCAAACAAGAACCAAGCGGTCCCAAAACTCACCCTCTACCGACTGGTCTCTCCTCGGAGTAACGGCGACGCTACACGGCCTCTCCCGTCCCGAGAAAAGAGCGCGCGACCGCCGGAAACGAGACGACGGAGCTCGGTGCCTCCCAGGGGTACAAAGTGGCATTCTCGATTGGTTAGCTGAACTGCCAATCAAGGTTTATCTCCCGAGCGGAATCATTTTTCCGCCATTTCTTAGATTCTATTGGCTGCCGAATGCCAAAGGCTTGCGTTCGTGTGAACGACAGATGGGGACAAAGAGCGAGGCTCTGTACCTAATGCGCATGTGCAAGCGGCCTGGCGCGTGAGACGGAAAAGGAAAGGGGGAGGGGGAAAAGGAAAAGGAGAGGAGCTGGGGCTGGGGGTCGGAAGGAGAGACATAAACGAACTAACTGAAAGACTCAAAGACTAAGTGGTGGGAGGGGGAAAGGAGAGGAGAAAATGGGAGAGGAAAGTGGAAAGAGGGAGAGGAAGGGGAGAAAATGCGCGCGTAGGCGTGCTCGGAGCAGTCCTGCACTGCGCCTGTGCAAGAAGCAAGAGTAACAATGTCATTGTATTCAGTGTAATAGATTTGGCCTTTTCCTACTGAAAAAGTGCCCCGCCATGTTTCTTTTTTCACACTTCCTTTTTAGGGCTTGCATCCTGACACTACATGATTTCTAGGTGCTTCTCCTGTTGCTGGGGCTGCTCGGGAAACGCAAATGAAATAGTCAACTCTTTGGTCATGGTTACAGACGGGATGGGGGAGGAGGGGGTGCATCATACCTTAGTCTCTGCGTGATTACACAGAATTGTAACCAGCACCCTCATTTCCATGGTAACCAGAAAACTTAGCAGTCCAAACATCACTATTGTTCCTATGATTTACAGAGAGATTCAACAGGTGTCATCATTGCCATGGATATATTGTAGGCCTCTAGATCAGACTGTATATTCCATAGGAGGCCTATCAGTAACTAACCTTCATTGTTTCAGTAATCCCTAACTCGCCCTGCCCCCGTGGTTAACCAAGGACTACAAGGATCAATTGATAAGTATTTGTTGTTAATTCCCATTAATTAATTCACACTCAGGGTTGCAGGGTATCCCAATGGGCGCCACCTTATGTGGGAACGCAATGATCTAGACTTGGGCTGTTCAATAGAACTGTCTGCAATGATGGAAAGGTCCTATGTCTGCTGTGTTCAATATGGCAGCTACTAACTATAAGTAGCCATTGAAATAGAACTAATGCAACTGAGAACCCGAATTTTTAATTCTGGCTGGGTGCAGTGCTCATGCCTGTAATCCCAGCACTTTGAGAGGCCGAGATGGGAGGATCACTTAAGCCCAGGAGTTCGGGACCAGCCTGGGTAACACGGCGAAAAACCATCTCCAAAAAAAAAAAAAAAAAAAAGCAAAAATTAGCCTGTCATGGTGGAGCGTCCCTGTAGTCCCACCTACTCGGGAGGTTAAGGTTAAGGTGGGAGGATAGCTTCAGCTCGCTTGGGAAGCAGAGGCTGCAATGAGTAGAGATCGCGCCACTGCACGCCAGACTGAGTGACAGAGTGAGACCTCGTCTCAGTTTAAAAAGAAGAAAACTAATACCTACTCATGGGGGAAAAAAAAAAAATACCCAACAGTATAAAGGAAAAGTCTCCCGCTCTATTCATTCTCTAGAGATAGCAATTATGACCACTTTCTTGCGTTTTATTTTCTATGTATGTACTGTTTATATTTATTTACTTAGAGACAGAGTCTTGTTCTGTCACCCAGGCTGGAGTGCAGTGGCACAAACACGGCTCACTGCAGCTTCTGCCTTTCAGGTTCTAGCGATTCTCCCACCTCAGCTTCCTGAGTAGCTGGGACTACAGGAGTGCACAACTACGCCCCGGGGGGCGTTTTGTATGTTTTGTAGAGACAGGGTTTCACCATGTTGCCCAGACTGGTCTTAAACTCCTGAGTGTAAGCAATCCCGCCTCCGCTTGGCAAAGTGCCGGGATTACAGGCATGAGCCAGGGCGCCCAGCGGAGGACCACTTTTTTTTTGGCGTGGGGACGGATTCTGGCTCTGTTGCCCAGACTGGAGTGCAGTGGTGTGATCTCGGCTCACTGCAGCCGCTGCCTCCCAGGTTCAAGCGATTCTCCTGCCTCAGCCTCCCGAGTAGATAGGATTACGGGGGCCTGCCACCACGCCCGGCTAACTTTTGTATTTTTAGTAGAGACAGGGTTTCACCATGTTGGCTAGGCTGGTCTCAAGCTCCTGACCTCAAGTGATCCGCCCACCTCGGCCTCTCAAAGTGCTAGGATTACAAGCGTGAGCCACTGTACCTGCCCAGGACTACTTTTTAATGTCAAACATTTTATAGATTGCCACATGATAGTTTTTAGTTATCTGCTGAGTGAGAAAATACATAATTACAAAAAAACACTATAGATTCAATAACATTTTAATGAATTTATACGTTGTTAATAAAATAACTGGAAAGATGTTCATGTAACAACCAATAATTGCAATACCTTATGCAAATAAAATAATAGTAACATATTGGAGGTACAGTTAGCAGTAAAGGGTAACATAGATCTGCTTAAGTAGATCAGGAATGGCTTCGCAGGAAAGAATACCTTTGAATTGGTTTATATATTTATTTATTTATTTTGACACACTATCTGGCTGTCACCCAGGCTGGAGAGCAGTGGCATGAACACGGTTCACTGCAGCCTTGACCTCCTGGTCTCAAGCAATCCTGCTACCTCAGCCTCCAAGTGGCTGGGACTACAGATGCTTACCACCACACTCGGCTAATTTGTTTGTTTGTGTGTTTGTAGAAACGTGGTTTTGCCATGTTGCCCAGGCTGGTCTTAAACTCCTGAGCTCAAGCCATCCTCCTGCCTCAGCCTCCCAAAGTGCTGGGATTACAGGCATGAGCCACCTTCCCTGATATGAATTAGTTCTTGACCAAGAGGATGAAGTCAAAAAGGTCAATATGCAAAGTGTCAGAGGCAGAATGATATGTTTTGGGTAGTTTTTCATGGCTGAAGAGAAGTTGGGAGGCTGAGTGATAGGAAATTAGGCTAGAGACATAGGCAAAGACCAAAAAATTAAGGCCCTGTGCTATGCTTAGAAGTTTGCACTTTAGGCCGGGCGCGGTGGCTCAAGCCTGTAATCCCAGCACTTTGGGAGGCCGAGACGGGCGGATCATGAGGTCAGGAGATCGAGACCATCCTGGCTAACACGGTGAAACCCCGTCTCTACTAAAAAATACAAAAAACTAGCCGGCTACTCCGGAGGCTGAGGCAGGAGAATGGCGTAAACCCGGGAGGCGGAGTTTGCAGTGAGCTGAGATCCGGCCACTGCACTCCAGCCGGGGCGACAGAGCGAGACTCCCTCTCAAAAAAAAATAAGTTTGCACTTTAATCTGTAAGTGATGGGGAGCCATTGAAGGGTTTAAAAAAAAATTTATATTGCTTTTTCTGATTACAAAAGTAATATATGCTTTTTGAGGGAAAAATTGGAAAATGCACAGAATAAAAATCATCATAATCCCACTGTCCAGAAATAATTTTTAACATTTTGGTAGTTTTTTCTTTCAGGTATACACACACATGGATGGATACATACATACATACATAGACATATAGATACATAAATACATAAATGGAATGATAGATATATAGAGACAGAGACACAGAGACAGAGAAAATCATTTTTTTCCATCTGTGATAGGATTGAATTTTAGAAAGTCACTGTATTAGTTTCCTGAGGCTGTTGTAACAAATTACCACAAATTTGATGGCTTAAAACAAGAGAAATGTATTTTCTTACAGTTCTGGAGGACAGAAATCTGGAGTCATTATCACTGAGATGAAATCAAGGTGTTGGTAGGGGCATACTCCTTCCAGAGGCTCTAGGGGAGAATCTGTTTCTTGTCTCTTCCAGCTTCTCGTGGCTGCTGGCATTCCTTGGCTTGTGGCCCTTTCACTCCAGTCTCTGCCTCCATCATCACATGGCCTTCTCCTCGTCTCTGTGTGTCAAATTTCTCTCTCTCTTATCAGGACATTTGTCATTGCATTTAGGGCCCACTTGGATAATCTCTCTATCTCAAGATCCTTAACTTAATCATATCTGCAAAGTCCTTCTTTTCTGCCATATAAATTAACACTCATGGGTTCCAGGGAAGAGGACATGGATATAACCCTGGGAACAGAGTGTAAAATAGATTGGAGGAGTTATGCTAGGAGATAGGGACACCAATTAGGATACAATGATGATAATTCAGGTAAGAAACCAGGAAGTACTGAACTACAGCAGTGGTTGTAGGGGTAAAGAGAAAGAAACCAAATTCAGATATTTAGAAGGTAGGATCAAGGGAACTTAATAACCAGTTAAATGTAGGGGGTAAGGAATGGAAGAAGACTAGAATGATTCCCAGGTTTCTGATTTGGGTGCCTGGAAGTCTGGTTGTGCCACTAACCAGGATAGTAAATAGAGGAAAAAGAGCAAAATTTGGGGAAAGTCAATCAGTGCAGTTTTGGTCATGTTGAGTTTAAGTGTATGCAGAATGTCCGGGTGGAGATAACATGTAATTGGCTACAAGCCAATTGAAATGTAGGTCTAAATGACAAAATAGAGGTCTGGATTGTCGACATAGACAATGTGTGAGTTGTCAACCTAATGTTGGTAGTGGAAGCTGAGGGCATGAGGGAATGAGAAAACTGAAGTTAAAAAAAAAAAAAAAAAAAAAGACAACCTAGGACAGAAGCCTGCAAAACATCTACAGTTAAGAGGCAGGTGATGGAGAGGAGTCAGCCAAAGCAACAGAGAAAGAAGGTCCAAGCAAGGCTTTGAGAGGCCATTTTTTTCCTTTTCTTTTCCCCCTGAGACAGTCTTGCTGTGTTGCCCAGGCTGGAGAGTAGTGGCGTGATCTCAGTTCACTGCAACCTCCACCTCCCGGGTTCAAGCAATTCTCCTGCCTCAGCCTCCCAAGTAGCTGGGATTACAGGCATGCACCACCACGCCCAGCTCATTTTTGTATTTTTAGTAAAGACAAGGTTTCACGATGTTGGCCAGACTGGTCTCAAAACTCCTAACCTTGTGATCTGCCCCCTTGGCCTCCCAAAGTGCTGGGATTATAGGCGTGAGCCACCGCCCCTGGTCTTTTTTTTTTTTTTCCTTGAGTCTCAGAGTGCAATGGCACGATCTCGGTTCACGGCAACCTCCACCTCCTGGGTTCAAGCCATTCTCTTGTCTCAGCCTCCCAAGTAGCTGGGATTACAGGCGTCTGCCACCACACCTAATTTTGTTTGTGTGTTTGTTTGTTTGTTTTGAGACAAGAGTCCACCCGCCTCAGCCTCCCAAAGTGCTAGGATTACAGGCATGAGCCACCGCGCCCAGCCAAGAGGCCATTTTTTTCTAAGTATCATTATTAATTCCATACTACTTGAATACTTTCAAGGTACTGAACATAATTGGGGTTTATCAATACTAAGGATTTCTGTCCTCAATAATAAGTAACTAGATACATAAGAAATATCAATCAAGAAAAAGTGAATGGCCCAGTTTGCAACACTCTGCTTTAAGGACTATAAGTGAATGACAGTTGTATTCAATATTGTACTTAGAGATTCTAGCTAGAGCAATTGACAAGAAAAAGAAAAGATATCCAGAATGTAAAGGAAGAAGTCAAACTGTATCTATTTGCAGATGACATGATGTTGTATATAGAAAATCCTAGGGCATCTACTAAAAAAAAAAAAAACCTATTAGAACAAAGAAATGAATTCAGCAAGGCTGCAGGATATACAAAAGTCAATATAGGAAAGTCAAGTATATTTCTATACACTTGCAATGAACAATTTGAAAATGAAATTAAGGAAACACCACAGCCACAACATGTACTACAAAAAGAAAAAAAATTAAGGGAACTATTCCATTTATAGTAGCATCAGAAAGAATAAAATGCTTAGAAATAAATGTAACAGCAGAAGTATAAAACCTACACTCTGAATACTACAAAATATTGTTTTGTTTTGTTTAGTTATTGAGACGGTCTCACTGTGTCACCCAGGCTAGAGTGCAGTGGCTTGATCTCGGCTCACTGCAACCTCCACCTCCCGGGTTCAAGCGATTCTCCTGCCTCAGCCTCCGGAGTAGCTAGAATTATAGGCACACAGCACCATGCCCGGCTAATTTTTTTTTTTTTGTATTTTTAGTAGAAACAGGGTTTCACCATGTTGGCCAGGTTTTGCCGAGGCGGGTGGATCACCTGAGGTCAGGAGTTTAAGACTAGCCTGGCCAACATGGTGAAACCCCACCCCTACTAAAAATACAAAAAATTAGCTGGGCGTGGTGGCAGACGCCTGTAATCCCAGCTGCTCGGGAGCCTGAGGCAGCAAAATTACTTGAACCCGGGAAATGGAGCTTGCGGTGAGCTGAGATCGCGCCACTGCACTCCAGCCTGGGTAACAAGAGCAAAACTCCATCTCAAAAAAAAAAAAAAAGAAGAAATTAAAGAGGATCTAAGTAAATGGAAAAACACTTGATGGTTGTGGATCGGAAGGCCTAATGTTGTTAAAATGACAATATTCCCCAAGTTAACCAAAAATTCAATGCAATCCCTATCAGAATCCTAACTAAGTTATTTGTAGAATTTGACAAGCTGATTCTAAAATTCAGATGGAATTCCCAGGGACCCAGATTAGCCAAAACAACTTTGATAAAATAAGAGCAAAATTGGAGGACTCACACTTTCTCTCTCTCTCTCTCTCTCTCTTTCTCTCTTTCTCTTTTTAACAAGCTCTTGTGAGGCCAAGGACTCACATTTTCTAATTTTTTTTTTTTTTTTTTTTTTTTTTTTGGAGTCCTGAGTAGCTGGGATTACAGGCATGCACCACAATGCTCAGCTAATTTTTGTATTTTTAGTAGACACGGAGTTTCACTATGTTGGGCAGGCTGGTCTCAGATTCTTGACCTCAAGTGATCCACCCACCTCTGCCTCCCAAAGTGCTGGGATTACAGGCGTGAGCCACCGCACCTGGCCTATAAAACTATTAGAAGACAACATAGAGATAAATCTTCATGACCTTGAATTTGGCAATGAATTCTTAAATATAACACCCAAAGCAAAGACATCAAAAGAAAAAAATAGGCCGGGCGCGGTGGCTCAAGCCTGTAATCCCAGCACTTTGGGAGGCCAAGACGGGCGGATCACGAGGTCAGGAGATCGAGACCATCCTGGCTAACACGGTGAAACCCCGTCTCTACTAAAAAATACAAAAAGCTAGCCGGGCGAGGTGGCGGGTGCCTGTAGTCCCAGCTACTCGGGAGGCTGAGGCAGGAGAATGGCATAAACCCGGGAGGCGGAGTTTGCAGTGAGCTGAGATCCGGCCACTGCACTCCAGCCCGGGCAACAGAGCGAGACTCCGTCTCAAAAAAAAAAAGAAAAAATAGATAACTTGGACTACATCAAAATGAAAACTTTCTGGGCAGGTGTCCTAAAAAATTTAAAACTTTTATGCTTCAAATTACATTATTACAAAATGATGCATGGCGAAGGGTTTGTCTCAGCATCTTTTTTGGGAGGTCGAGATAGGCGAGCGGTCGAGATGTCAAGACATCCTGAAGCTAATTACAGTGAAACCGTTTCTCAGGTCACAGGGTACCCAAGCCGGAGGAGTGGGAGCGCTGTAGTCCCAGCATTGAGGCTGAGGTGGACTGAGGCGGAGCTTTGCAGCGTGAGTTGATCCGGCTGACCACTTCGGCTGAGAGCGACCCACCCCAAAGAAAATGGAAAATTTCCAACGAACAAAAATATTTGTAAATCATCCCATTACAAGGGGCCATCCAGGACATGCTAAAGAAACCCCTGCACCTCAAGTTACAAAGATAGTAAATAAAATGGGTGATCCATGCCTGTAACCGGCACTTTGGGAGCCAACGTGTGACCACCTGAGGCCAGGAGCCCAGAATGGCCCTGTCCTCAGGTGTCCCCGCCTCACTTCAAAACACAAAACACAGGCATGGTGGTGGTGCACCTGTAGTCCCAGCTACTTGGGAGGCTGAGGCAGGAGAATCAGCTTGAACCTGGGAGGTGGAGGTTGCAGTGAGCCAAGATTGCGCCATTGTGACCTGTGCCTGGGCGCAGGAGTGAAACTCTGCAAACAAACAAAAAAAACACAAACAAAAAAAAAAAAACACTCAGTCAATTCAAAAGTACAAAATTTTAAATATATATTTCTCCAAGGAAGATATACAAAAGGTTCAAAGTACGTGAAAAGATGCTCAACATTATTAGTCTTCAGAGAAATGCAAATCAAACCTACAATGAGATTCTACTTCACAACCACTAGGATGGCTAGAATCAAAGTCAGATAGTAACAAGTGTGGACGAGGATGTGAAGAAATTGAAACCTTCCTAGTGGGAATGTAAAATGGTACAGCTATTTTGGAAGACAGTCTGGCAGTTCCTCAAACAATTAAACATAGCAGGTGACCCAGCATTTCCACTCCCAGTTATCTACCCAAGAAAACTGAAAATATATGTTCACACAAAAATCCTTGTAATAATAAATGTTTATAAAGTAAGCATTTATTAATAATAGCCAAAAGTGAAACAACCCATGCAACTGATAAATGCATAAATAAAGCATGGTCTATCCATTACTGAATATGAATACAAAAGAATGAACTAATGGTACATTCTACAATGTGGATGAACCTTGAAAATATGCTACTGAAAGGCAACCACAAAAGACCACATATTATATGATTCCGTTTGTGTGAAATGTCCCAAATAAGTAAATCTATGGAGATAGAAAGTAGTATTGTGGTTATTTAAGGCTGGAGGAAAAATAAATAAATACACAAAATCTCTTAAAATAAATAAAATAAGTATCTGAGGCTACACTGGCTCGAGACTCAATTGGCAAAACAAACAAATGAAAAAACAAGAAAAGAAAAAGGCTGGGAGGATGGGGAAATGGGGGTGATAGCTAAAGGGTATAGGCCTTCTTTCTGAGGTAATGAAAATGTAGCATTGACTGGTAATGGTTACACATATCTGCAAATATACTAAACTACACTGAATTGTATACACGATCTGTGAATATACTAAAATCCACTGAATTGTATAATGAATTATTTTTAATTCTTTTTTCTTTTTTTTGAGATGGAGTCTCACTGTCGCTCAGGCTGGAGTGCAATGGTGCTAACTTGGCTCGCCGGGCAACCTCCGGCTCCCCGGGGTTCAAGTGATTCTCCTGCCTCAGCCTCCTGAGTAGCTGGTCACAGTCCCAGGCAATGCACATTCTCCTGCCTCAGCCTCCTGGAGTAGCTGGGAATACAGGCTGAGGCCACCACGCCTGGCTAATTTTTGTATTTTAGTAGAGATGTGGGTCTCACCATGTTGGCCGGCTGGTCTGAACTCCTGACCTCGATCTGCCCCGCTTCGGCCTCCCAACATGTTGGGATTACAGGCACGAATCCACCAAGACCCGAAGCTATTTTTAATTTTTGACTGAGTCTGGCTTGTCGCTTCAGGCTGGAGGCAGGGCCGGATCTCACCACCGCAGCTCCGGCCCCGGTTCACGCCATTCTCCTGCCTCAGCCTCCCCGAGAAGCACCACAGGCGCCTCACGTCACCGCTAGTTTTTTGTATTTTTTGCAGAGACGGGTTTCTCACCTTGTTAGCCAGGGATGGTCTCTCATCTCCTGACTCCTCTGTGATCCGGCCTGGCCTCTGCCTCCCAAAGTGTTGGGATTACAGGCTTGAGCCACCAAGGCCGTGGGCTTTCCATTCTTTTTTTTCTAAAATAAATATTTTCCTCTTCAGTGATTTTTTTTCTAAATTTTTTGAGATGGAGTTCATTTCCTGTCACCAGGCTGGAGGCAGGCTTTTATCCTCGCCACACAGCAACCCCTGCCTCCCCCGGTTCAAGTGACTAAGTGACTCCTCCTAGTCCCCAGCCCCCCAAAAGCTGGTTCCAGGCACCAGCCACCATGCCCAGCTACCTTTGAGACTGTCTGTTTGTCTTCAGGCTGGAGTGCAGTGGCGCCGATCTCGCTCACACTGCAAGCTCCACCTCCCGGCCCACGCTTCTTTATTCTCCGCTTCAGCCCTCGAAGTAGCTGGGACTTGTACCACCACCTCCGGCTAGTTTTTAGGGACATTTTTAGTAGAGACGGGTTTCACCATGTTAGCCAGGATGTCTCATCTCCTGACCTCATGATCCACCTCACTGCCTCCCAAAGTGCTGGGATTACAGGCTTGAGCCACCGCCTCGCCTTTTTGGTAGAGACGGGTTTCACCGTGGCTGGTCAGGATGGTCTTGATCTCTGACCTTGTGATTTTGTCCTCTTGGTCTCAAACTTGCCAATTTTGTATTTTTGTACACAGGGTTTCTACCATGTTAGCTGTGGGTTGGTCTTGAACAGCCTCCCCAGGCGGTGGTCTTTGACGAACCTGAGGCGGTGACCTCAGGTGATCAACCGCTTCAGCCTCTCAAAGTGCTCGGGATTACAGGCTGCGGAGCCACTGTGCCCAGTCTGGAAATTGAGGCAGACCCAGCTCTGTCACCCGGGCTGGAGTGCAGTGGCACAATTGCTCACTGCAACCTCCTCCTACCCGGTTCAAGTGATTCTCTGCCCCAGCCTCCCCTGTAGCTGGGATTACAGGCGTGCACGACCACACCCAGCTGATTTTTGTATTTTTTGTAGAGAGAGGGTTACACCATTTTGACCAGGCTGGTTTAGAACTCCTGGTTTCAAGCCACCCACCCACCTCGGCCTCCCAAAATGATGGGATTACAGGTGTGAGCCACCGTGCCCAGCTTTTTTTTTTTTTTTTTTTTTTTTTTTTTTTTTTTGAGAGGAAGCCTCACTCTGTCACCCAGGCTGCCCAGGCTGGAGTGCAGTGGCGCAATCTCAGCTCACTGCAACCTCCGCCTCTTGGGTTCTAGAGATTCTCCTGCCTCAGCCTCCAGAGTAGCTGGGACTACAGGCGTCCGCCACCACGCCGAGCTAATTTTCTGTATTTTTAGTAGAGATGGGGTTTCACTGTGTTAGCCAGGATGGTCTCAATCTATTGACCTCGTGATCCACCCGCCTCGGACTCCCAAAGTGCTGGGGTTACAGGCGTGAGCCACCGCGCCTGGCCTGAAAAGTTAATATGATCATGTTAATACTATTACTGTCATCCCAAGAAAAATGATATATTTTCTCTCTCTCTTGTTTGTTTGTTTTTTGAGATGGAGTCTTGCTCTGTCTCCCAGGCTGGAGTGCAGTGGCATGATTCCAGCTCACTGCAGGCTCTGCTTCCCAGGTTCCAGTGATTCCCCTGCCTTGGCCTCCCAGGTAGCTGGGATTACAGGCACACGCCACTACGCCCAGCTAATTTTTGTATTTTAGTAGAGGGGGTTTCACCATGTTGGCCAGGCTGGTCCCAAACTCCTGACTGTCACGTGCATCCTTGTGAAGAGAGTCCACCAACAGGCTTTGTGTGAGCAACAAGGCTGTTTATTTCACCTGGGTGCGGGCAAGCTGAGTCCGAAAAAGTAGTCAGCAAAGGTGGGATTATCATTAGTTCTTATAGGTTTGGGATAAGCGGTGGAGTTAGGAGCAATTTTTTGCAGGTAGGGGATGGATCTTACCAAGTACATTCTCAACGGTGGGGACAATATTACAAAGTACCTTCCTAAGGGCTGGGGAGGATATTACAAAGTACCTTCTCAAGGGTGGGGAGGGTATATCGTACAAAGTACATTCACAAGGATGGGGGAATATCACAAAGTACATTATCTCAAGGGCGGGGAGGGTGTATTGTCACAAAGTCAATTGATCATTTAGGGTGGGGCAGGAATGGTGGAATGTCATCAGTTAAGGCAGGAACTGGCTATTTTCACTTCTTTTATGGATCTTCAGTTGCTTCAGGCCATCTGGATGTATACGTGCAGGTCACAGGGTATATGGTGGCTTAGCTTGGGCTCAGAGGCCTGACATTCCTGTCTTCTTATATTAATAAGAAAAACAAAATAAAATGGTGATGAAGTGTTGGGGTGACAAACACTTTTTGGGGGTGGTATGGAGAGATAATGGGCGACGTTTCTCAGGGCTGCTTCGAGTGGGATTAGGGGCAGCATGGGAACCTAGAGTGGGAGAGATTAAACTGAAGAAAGATTTTGGGGTAAGGGATGATATTGTGGGGTTGTTGGAAGGAGCATTTGTCATATAGAATGATTGGTGATGGCCTGGATGCAGTTTTGTATGAATTGAGAAACTAAATGGAAGACACAAGGTCCAAATAAGAGAAGGAGAAAAACAGGTATTAAAGGACTAAGAATTGGGAGGACCCAGGACATCCAATTAGAGTGCCCAAGGGGGTTCAGTGTAATTATTTGCTTGGTTGGCGAGTTTTGGGGCTCTATCCTTGAGTTTTTTTGTGTCGTCATATACCAGGCCATATTGATTTAGGTAAAAACAACACTCTTCATTTAAAAATATACAGAGTCCCCTTTTTTTAGCAGTGAGTAAGTCGAGACCTGGGTAATTTTGGAGGAAAGAGAAAGGCAAAGCTAGCAATTGTTTGTTAAAGAAGGATTAGAAACGGCTAGGAGAGAGTGAGTGAAATTCATAGTGTGGTGGAGATAGCTGGGGAGAGTAGAGGGTGGCATAAGAACAGGAATGAGAATAAGAGTGAGTATAAAAGTAGGCTGGGTGCGGTGGTTCATGCCTGTAATCCCAGCACTTTGGGAGACTGAGGCAGGCAGATCACGAGGTCAGGAGATCAAGACCATCCTGGCTAACATGGTGAAACCCCGTCTCTACTAAAAAAATACAAAAAATTAGACAGGCGTGGTGGCACGTGCCTGTAGTCCCAGCTACTCGGGAGGCTGAGGCAGGAGAATGGCGTGAACCTAGGAGACGGAGCTTGCAGTGAGCCGAGATCATGCCACAGCACTCCAGCCTGGGCAACAGAGTGAGACTCTGTGTCAAAAAAAAAAAAAAAAAAAAAAAGAGTGAGTATAAAAGTAAAGAATAGGACTTCATCAGGGTGAAAGTATTGGAGTGTGCCCTGTCAGCAAAGATCATCCATCCACTCCAAGAGGGAGTAAGAATGGCGGATTGGGGATAATACCAGATAATATCTGCTACGATGGTTTGGAGGAAAAGTGTAAACCAGCCATGTAAACAAGGGCAGGGCATTTACGAGTAGTTGAGAATGTTGAGTAGGAGTATGACTAGACAGAAGATAGTAGAGATGACAAGTTTTTGGGGTGCAGTCCAATTAGTGGGGGGTGACTGGGTAAAGCCCTATTGTATAGAGTAGGCTAAGGAAGAAGAGACCTAATAAAAATGAAAGGATGTATTAGGCTCATAAGGGTTATTACTGTTCTTCAGAAATGCGAGTGAGTTTAAGGGAAGTAGAGGAGAGTACATGTGACTTCCAGGAGGAAGAGGAGAGATCAGGCTGGCTGTCCGATGGACACAGCTTTATTCTGGAACAGTGAACCCAAAGGGGACGGTCCTGCTGTTGGACAGCAGTTGGGGTACTATAGATGACTAAGTAGGGTCTGGTCCATCAAGGTTGTAGAGTTTGAGGGGTCAGATTCTCAGCAAGAACTGATCGTCCAGCTAGGGTGTCTTCATATGGCTGGAAATCTGGAGTAGGCAAGAGAAGATTAGGAGCCTGGCGAATTTCCTGTTTAGCCTGCTGGAGGACTGGAAGATAATCAACTAGAGGGCTGGTGTCTGGAATGAGACAGGGCCCTAATAAAAAGGAGCATCCATACAGGAGCTCAAATGGGCTGCACCCTGTAGCATCCCGAGGACAGGCCCGAATTCTGAGAAGGGCAAGTGGTGAAAGTACTGTCCAGCCCTTTTTAAGTTGGAGGCTGAGTTTGGTGAGATATGTCTTCAGAAGATCATTAGTCTGTTCTACCTTTCCTGAAGATTGAAGATGGTAAGGGATATGAAGGTTCCACTGAGTACCAAGAGCCTGGTAAACTGCTTGGGTGATTTGACTAATAAAGGCCAGTTTGAGCTGCCCACCATCTGGGATGTGAGAAGCACCTCTGCCCAGCTGCCCACCGTTTGGCAAGTGAGAAGCACCTCTGCCTGGCCACCGCCCTGCCTGGGATGTGAGGAGCGCCTCTGCCCGGCTGCCCACCATCTGGGAAGTGAGGAGCACCTCTGCCCAGCTGCCCCACTGTCTGGGAAGTGAGGTGTGCCTCTGCCCAGCTGCCACCCATGTGGGAAGTGAGGAGTGCCTCTGCCTGGCCACTGCCCCATCTAGCAAATGAAGAGCACCTGTGCCCGGCTGCCGCCCTGTCTGGCAAATCAGGAGCGCCTCTGCCCACCCCCCCACCCCCACCGTCTGGGATGTGAGGAGCACCAACTCTGCCTGGCCGCCATGCCATCTGGCAAGTGAGGAGCGCCTCTCTCTGGTCACTGCCCTGTCTGGGAAGAGACGAGCACCTCTTCCCGGCTGCCGCCCTGCCTGGGACATAAGGAGCACCTCTGCCTGGCCACCCACCTTCTAGAAAGTGAGGAGCCCCTTTGCCCAGTCGCTCAACTGACTGGGAAGTGAAGAGCGCCTCTGCCCGGCTACCCACCGTCTGGGAAGTGAGGAGAGCCTCTGCCTGGCCACTGTGCAACCCTCCAAGTGTGAAGTGACAGCCTTGTGTGTGATCTTTCTGCCTTCCCCAAGTTTGCATTTTTGACATTAAAGTTTACTTTTTATTTTTATTTATTTATTTTTTGAGATGGAGTCTTGCTCTGTCACCCAGGCTGGAGTGCAGTGGCACAATCTCGGCTCACTGCAAGCTCCACCTCCCAGGTTCACGCCATTCTCCTGCCTCAGCCTCCCGAGTAGCTGGGACTACAGGCACCCACCACCACACCCAGCTAATTTTTTTTGTATTTTTAGTAGAGACGGGGTTTCACTGTGTTAGCCAGGATGGTCTCAATCTCCTGACCTCATGATCCACCCACCTCGGCCTCCCAAAGTGCTGGGATTACAGGCATGAGCCACTGCGCCCAGCCAAAGTTTACTTTTTAATTAAAAGATTTAAGTTGGAGAATTAAAAAAAAAAAAGGCTGGTCCATTATTGGACTGTATAGAGGTGGGAAGGCCAAACCAAGGAATTATGTCTGACAGAAGGGAAGGAATGACTGGGGTGGCCTTCTCAGACCCTGTGGGAAAGGCCTCTACCCATCCAGTGAAAGTGTCTACCCAGACAAAGAGGTATTTTAGTTTCCTGACTCAGGGCATGTGAGTAAAGTCAATTTGCCAGTCCTGGGCAGGGGAAAATCCCTGAGCTTGATGTGTAGGGAAGGGAGGGGGCCTGATAAATCCCTGAGGAGTAGTAGAATAGCAGATGGAATACTGAGAAATGATTTCCTTGAGGATAGATTTGCACAATGGAAAGGAAATGAGAGGTTCTAAGAGACGGGCTAGCGACTTGTAACCTACATGGAAGAGGTTATAAAATGACAACAGAATAGAATGGGCTTGTGAGGCTGAAAGGAGATCTTTTCCTTGGTCCAAGAACCATTTGCCTTGAGTGGGGAGGGATGGATAGATGGAAATGTCAGTGGGAGAGTAAGTAGGAGTGACTGATGAGAAGGAGAAAAACTGGCCATGAGGAACAAAAGTAGGTATATTGGCTGCTTCTTTAGCTGTCTTATGACCATAATTGTTGCCTTGAGCAATGGGGTCTGAGGCCCTTTGATGGCCTTTGCAGTGAATGACTCCAGCTTCCTTTGGAAGTAAAGCAGTCTTGAGAAGAGTTTTTATTAAAGAGGCATTAATGATGGAGGACCCTTGTGTAGTGAGGAAACCTCTTTCAGCCCATATAACAGCATGGTGGTGCAGGATATGGAAGACATATTTAGAGTCAGTATAAAAATTGACACGTAGTCCCTTTGCAAGAGTGAGGGCCTGAGTTAAGGCAATGAGTTTGGCTTGCTGAGAGGTAGTGGAGTGGGGCAGAGCAGTAGTCTCAATGATAGATGTGGAAGACACTATAGTATAGCCTGCCTTTGCTGGTGATTTGCGATTGGGCCTGGAAGAACTAACATCAATAAAGCAAGTGTGATCAGGGTGAGGAACAGGAAAGAAGGAAATATGGGGAAATGGAGTGAATGCCAGGTGGATCAGAGAGATACAGTCATGGGGGTCAGATGTGGTATCAGGAATAATGTGGGGGCCAGCGTAAAATGGTAAGGTCAAGTTGTTTGGACAGAAAGGCTACAGGGCATGGTCCCGGCTCTTGTGTAAGAATTCCGACCACACAGCCCTGCACTTTGGCTGTGTGTAATGAAAAAGGGTTGGGATGAGTTAGGGAGAGCTAGTGTGGGAGCAGCTTCTAGGGCTGTTTTTAAGGAATGGAAAGAGGAGTGGGGAAAGGATTTAGGATCTATAGGGTCAGCTAGGTTTCCTTTTGTGAGTTTATATAATGGCTTAGTCAGGATGGCAAAACCAGGTATCCAAAGGTGAAAGTGTCCAACCATGCCCAGGAAGGAAAGGAGTTGTTGGTTTGTAGAAGGGGTTGGGGTTTGAGAGATCAGCTGGACGTGATCGGCAGGGAGAGCACACATGTTTTCATGAAGAATTATGCCCATGTAGGTAACAGATGGGGAAGAAATTTGAGCTTTGGAGGGAGATGTGCGATGTCCTTTCGAGAATAGATGTTGGAGGAGCAGGAGAGTGTCCTGTTGGGAAGATTTGTAGGAGGGGCTATAAAGTAGAAGATTATCAAAATATTTAATACTTTGAGAAGCAGACAGATGGAAAGAAAGTAAATTATGAGAAAGAGGTTGACTGAAGTAATGGGGACTGTCTCTGAAGGCTCGCAGCAGTACAGTCCAGGAAAGTTGCCAAGACTGATGGGTGTCAGGATCATACCAAGTGAAAGCGAAGAGAGGCTGGGATGAAGGGTGCAAAGGAATAGTAAATAAAGCATGTTTGAGATCTAGAACAGAATAATGGGTTGTGGAAGAGTTGTGGAGGGAAGTATTGAGGATAGGAGAGTATATGGGTTTGGAACCACGGGGTGGATAGGCAAGACAATTTGGTTGACAGGGCGCAGATCCTGAACTAACCTGTAAGACTTGTTCAGTTTTTGGACAGGTAAAATGGGGGAATTGTCAGGAGAGTTTATAGGCTTTAGAAGGCCATGCTGTAGCAGGCGAGTGATAACAGGCTTTAATCCTTTTAAAGTGTGCTGTGGGATGGGATATTGGCATTGAGCAGGGTAAGAGGGATTAGGTTTTAATGGGATGGTAAGGGGTGCATGATCGGTCACCAAGGAGGGAGTAGAGATATTCCATACTTGTGGATTAAGGTGGGGAGATACAAGGGGAGGATATGGAAGGAGGCTTTGAACTTGGGAAAAGGAGGGTGGCAATGAGGTGTGGCTGTAGCCTAGGAATAGTCAAGGAAGCAGATAATTTAGTTAAAATGCCTTGACCTAATAAGGGCACTAAAAAGGAGTGCATAAAAGAATGTTGTCAGCCAGGCACAATGGCTCATGCCTGTAATCCCAGCACTTTGGGAGGTTGAGGTGAGTGGATCACAAGGTCAGGAGATCAAGACCATCCTGTCTAACATGGTGAAACCCTGTTTCTACTAAAAATATAAAAAATTAGTCAGGCGTGGTGACAAGTACCTATAGTCCCAGCTACACAGGAGGCTGAGGCAGGATAATGGCATGAACCCGGGAGGCGGAGCTTGCAGTTAGCCAAGATCACACCACTGCACTCCAGCCTGGGCAACAGAGTGAGACTCCGTCTCAAAAAAAAAAAAAAGAATGTTGTCCAAGTTGGCACCAGAGTTGGGGAGTTTTAAGAGGTTTAGAAGCCTGGCCATCAATACCCACAACAGTTATGGAGGCAAGGGAAAGAGGCCCTTGAAAAGAAGGTAATGTGGAGTGGGTAGCCTCTGTATTGATTAAGAAGGGGACGAACTTACCTTCCACTGTAAGAGTTACCCAAAGCGTCTGTGATGGTCCAGGAGGTTTTTGAGGTGATTGGGCAGCATCAGTCTTCAGCCGCTAAGCCAAGAATATCTGGAAAGGAGTCAGTCAGAGAGCCTTGGGTCAGAGTTCCAGGGGCTCTGGGAGTGGCTGCTGGGCGAGTTGGACAGTCCGATTTCCAGTGGGGTCCTGCACAGACGAGACACGGCCTAGGAGGAATCCCAGGCTGCAGGCACTCCTTGGCCCAGTGGCCAGATTTTTGGCACTTGAAGCAAGATCCTGGGGGAGGAGGTCCTGGAGGAACTCCTGGCCACTGTGGTTCAGGTGTTTTGAAGTTCTTGTGTGCTGGAGATGTGGTTGGGGTTTTTGTCACAGTGGAGGCAAATAATTGCAACTCTTTTCTATTATTGTACACCTTGAAGGCGAGGTTAATTAAGTCCTGTTGTGGGGTTTGAGGGCCAGAATCTAATTTTTGAAGCTTTCTCTAATGTTGGGAGCAGATTGGGTAATAAAATGCATACCGAGAATAATACAGCCTTCTGGCCCTTCTGGGTCTAGGGTGGTAAAGTGTCTAAGGGTTGTTGCCAAATGGGCCATGGACTGGGCTGGGTTTTTGTATTTAATGAAAAAGAACCTAAATGCTAACTGATTTGGGAGAGGTCGGATAAAGAACAAGGAGCATTAACCTTGACTATGCCTTCAGCTCCAGCCACCTCTCTAAGAGGAGATTGTTGGGCAGATGGGGGAGGGCTAGTCGCAGAACAAAACTGTAAGCCAGACCGGGTGTGAGGAGGGGAGGTGACAGAAGGATTATAGGGTGGGCGAGCGGAGGCTGAGGGAGAATTGGGACCTGGCTTGGCCCGGCAAGGAGTAGTCTGGGGAGGAGGGGAGAGGTCACATGGGTTCGTTAAAAAGGAGGATTCAAAGGACTCAGAGCTTGGGGTAGAGACTGAAGGAAAAGACAGGAGAGAAAGAAGAAAGATTTGGGATGAGTCACATTAGGAACAGAGACTAGGGAGGGACCGATATGTAAAAGAATGCCGGCCGGGCGCAGTGGCTCACGCCTGTAATCCCAGCACTTTGGGAGGCCGAGGCGGGAGGATCACGAGGTCAGAAGATCGAGACCACCCTGGCTAACACGGTGAAACCCCGTCTCTACTAAAAATACAAAAAATTAGTCGGGTGTGCTGGCGGGTGCCAGTAGTCCCAGCTACTCGGGAGGCTGTGGCAGGAGAATGGCGTGAACCCAGGAGGCAGAGCTTGCAGTGAGCCGAGATTGCGCCTCTGCACTCCAGTCTGGGTGACAGAGCGAGACTCCGTCCCCCCTCCCCCCAAAAAAAAAAAAAAATGCCTGGATGTCAGGCACCTCAGACCATTTTCCCATTTTACGACAAGCATTTTCTAGATCTTGTGGGATGGAGAAATCAAAAGTGCTGTTTTCTGGCTATTTAGAACCATTGTTGAGTTTGTATTGGGGTCAAGTGGTATTGCAGAATAAAATAAGGTGTTTAGGTCAGGTGTGAGGTGAAGAGGTTTTAAGTTTTTAAGAACACAGGTTAAGGGAGAAGAAGGAGGAATGGAAGGTGGAAGGTTGCCCATAGTGAAGGCAGCAAGCCCAGAGAAAAGAGAGGGTAGAGACACATTGTGTGTGTGTGTGTGTGTGTGTGTGTGTGTGTGGTGGTGGTGGTGGGGTGGTACTTGACACCAAGGTGAAGGATCAAGGCAGGCGTCCCCACATTGATCAGACACCTCTGAAATGTGAGTGAATAACCAGGCAGGCATCCGCACAGTGATTAAACACCAAGGGAAGACTGCCTTCCCGAGTCCATAACCAGTGCCAGAGTTTTGACTTCATGGATAAAACGCATCTCCTGTCTCTACCAGAAAGGAAAAGGAACTGAAATTAAGGAAGGGAGAGATTAAAGGGTGGAGGGATAGCGAGAGAGGTTGGAGAAGAGAGTGAAAAGCCTGCTTATCTGATTTGAAATTGGTGAGATGTTCCTTGGGCTAGTTGGTCTGAGGACTCGAGGTCGTAGGTGGATCTCCTCACAGAGTGAGGGCGAGGAAAGGGGACTGGTCTCCTGACGGAGTCCTCCTGTCCCGGGTTTCGGCACCAAATGTCACACATATCCATGTGAACAGAGTCGTCCACCAACGGGCTTTGTGTGAGCAACAGGCTGTTTATTTCACCTGGGTGCAGGCAAGCTGAGTCCAAAAAAGGAGTCAGCAAAGGGTAGTGGGATTATCATTAGTTCTTATAGGTTTGGGATAGATAGTGGAGTTAGGAGCAATTTTTTGCAGGCTGGAGTGCAGTGGCGCAGTCTCAGCTCACTGCAAGCTCCATCTCCCGGGTTCACGCCGTTCTCCTGCCTCAGCCTCCTGAGTAGCTTGGACCACAGGCTCCCGCCACCACGCTTGGCTAATTTTTTGTATTTTTAGTAGAGACAGGGTTTCACTGTGTTAGCCAGGATGGTCCCGATCTCTTGACCTCATGATCCACCTGCCTCAGCCTCGCAAAGTGCTGGGATTACAGGCATGAGCCACTGCACCCGGCCTCAAACTTTATTTTTTCACAACAGGCAAACTCACATATAATTTGATCAAACAAATGGAGGTATAATATTTTCTGAATTCAAGGATTTCCATGGACATCAACAGCGACTCTGTAGAACCCCAAGTAAACATCTGAATGGTTAACTCTGAAAGAAGCATTATGCTGCAGACTCTTTAGTGGTCATTTGATTAGGGTGAGGTTCACTCTGTAGAACCAACTCTGGAACCACATGGATTCTGTTGTGTTTTTTTGTTTGTTTGCTTGTTTTTTGTTGGTTGTTGTTTTGAGACAGGGTCTCACATCATCCTCTGTCACCTAGGCTGGAGTGCAGTGGCACGATCTCAGCTCACTGCAACCTCCGCCTCCCGGGTTCAAGCGATTCTCCTACCTCAGCCTCCCAGGTAGCTGGGACTACAGGCACATGCCACCATGCCCCCCAAATTTTTGCATTTTTAGTAGAGACGGTGTTTCACCATGTTGGTCAGGCTGGTTTCAAACACCTGACCTCAAGTGATCCACCAGCCTCAGCTTCTCAGAGTGCTGGGATTACAGGCATGAGCCACCACACCTGGCCCTGTTTGTTTTTGAGACAGGATCTCACTCTGTCACCCAGGCTGGAGTGCAGTGGCATGATCATGTCTGACTTCAGCCTTGACCTCCCATGCTCAAGCCATCCTCTCACCTCAGCCTCCTAAGTAGTTGGGAGGACAGGTACATGTCACCATTCCAAGCTAATTTTTGTTTTTTATTTTGTAGAGACAGAGTCTCACTATATTGCAGGCCACACTCTTCCTTCCCCTGAAATATTAGCCCATTCTATGTTAGAGCCTTTCGTATGTGGCAGATACATACTCAAACTTACCAATTGTGGCCACTCTTGGTCTATTCAAAGACAAAATATATATTCATTTTAAGGATACAAAAGCTCCAGTTTGGGAAATTCTGGACCTTCCATGGAACCAGATGTATTTCTCTTAGAATAACAGTAACCAGGCTGGGTGTAGTGGCTCACGCATGTAATCCCAGCACTTTGGGAGGCCAAGGCAGGTGGATCATCCGAGGTCAGGAGTTCAAAACCAGCCTGGCCAACATGGCAAAATCCCGTCTCTATTAAAAATACAAAAATTAGCTGGGCATGGTGGACTATGCCTGTAATCCCAGCTACTCGGGAGGCTGAGGCAGGCGAATCGCTTGAACCTGGGTGGCGGAGGTTGCAGTGAGCCAAGATCACGCCATTGCACTCCAGACTGGGAGACAAAAGCGAAACTCCATCTCAAAATAATAATAATAAAATTAAAAACAAAACAACAACCAGTATCTATTGAGCACCTGTGGTCATGCAGGTGTACATTTCATTTAATAACATCTCTATGATGTATTATCTCCATTTTACATTTGTGGACACTGAGGTTCAAAGTGGCTGTATAAATACTCAGTGGTAGAATCGGGATTTGGATCCTCATCTTGCTGATTGTAAAGGCTGTGGCCTTTTCATGCACATCAGCTCCTTAAAAACAAAATGTTGGGTCAAGGCCGTGGCTCACTTCGTAATCCCAGCACTCTTTGGGAGGCCAAGGCGGGCGGATCATGAGGTCAGGAGATCGAGATCCTGGCTAACACAGTGAAACCCCGCCTCTACTAAAAATACAAAAATTAGCTGCGTGGTGGCGGTGCCTGTAGTCCCAGCTACTTGGGAGGCTGAGGCAGGAGAATGGCGCGTGAACAGAGTGACTCCGCCTCAAAAAAAAAAAAAAAAAAATTTAAGCCTGTCAGGAGAATCACTTGATCCTGAGGTTAGGTGAGCCAAGATCACTTCACTGCACTCCAGCCTTGGGCAACAAGACAGACTCCATCTCAAAAAATAAAATAAAACAGGAAATTTTAAATGCAGAAAATTTTATATATATATATATATATATATATATATATATATATATATATATATTTCGGTGACAGGGTCTTGCTCTGTTGCCCAGGCTGGAGGGCAGTGGCACAATCTTGGCTCACTGCAACCTCCAGCCTTACCCTCCCGAATAGCTGGGACCACAGGTGTGCACCACTGCACCTGGATAATTTTTTGTATTTTGGTAGAGACAGGTGTCACCATGTTGCCCAGGCTTGTCTCTCAAACTCCTGAGCTGCCACCACAATTGGCTAATTTTTGTATTTTTAGTGGAGACAGGTTTCACCATGCTGGTCAAGCTGGTCTTGAACTCCTGACCTCAAATGATCCATCCCCCTCGGCCTCCCAAAGTGCTGGGATTTCAGGCGTGAGCCACCGTGCCTGGCCAGCCCTTATTTTTAGGTGCTAATATTTTTTCATGATTATAAAAACAATATGTGCTCAGTAGAATAGTTTAGAAAATACAAGGCTGGGAGTGGTGGCTCATGCCTTTAGCAATCCCAGCACTTTGGGAGGCCGAGGTGGGTGGATCACTTGAGGTCAGGAGTTCGAGACCAGCCATAGCCAACATGGTGGAACCCATCTGTACTAAAAAAAATACAAAAATTAGCCAAGTGTGGTGGCACACACCTGTAGTCCCAGCTACTCAAGAGGCTGAGGCATGAGGATCGCTTGAACCTGAAAGAGCAGTGAGTCGAGACTGCACAGCACTCCAGCCTGGGAGACAGAGTGAGACTGTCTAAGAAAAAAAAATTTTAGGAAATACAAAATGCAGAAAATTATTTTTATTTATATATTTATTTATTTTTTTGAGACAGGGTCTTGTTTGTCAGCCTGTAGCTGGCGGGCAGTGGCACACCCCAGCTCACTGCAATCTCCAGCTCTGACCTCCCGTGCATAGCTGGGACTTCATTGGTAAGCAAGCCACCATGCCAGGATAATTTTTGTATTTTGGTAGAGACGGGCGCTTTGCCATGTTGCTCAGTCTGGTCTCAACTCCTGAGTTTCAACAACTATCTCCATTCTGGTTCTCCTCAGTGCTGGGATCACAGGCATGAGCCTTCATACCGCCTAAATTTTTAAATAAAATTTTATTTATGGCCAGGGAGCAGTGGCTCTCGCCTGTAATCCCAACACTTTGGGAGGCCGAGGTGGGTGGACTTGGGTCAGGAGATTGAGACCATCCTAGTTAGTACAGGAAATCTCCGCCTCTACTAAAAAATACAAAAATTAGCCGGGCGAAAGGGCCGGGCGCCTGTAGTCCCAGCTACTGAGCCTGAGGTAGACACATTACCCAGCCTGGCGACAGAGTGAGATCTCCATCTAAAAAAAAAAAAAATTATATATATATATATGTTTTTTTTATTTGAGAGATGCAGTCTGTGTGGCCCAGGCTGGAGTGCAGTGGCCTGGCCCTGTAGCTCTCACCACAACTGCCTCCTGCAGGTTCAAGCTGCATTCTCCTGTCTCAGCTTCCCAAGTAGCTGGGACTACAGGCTTGTGCCCCCACACCATTTTAAAATGTTTTTAGTAGAGATGGGGTTTCACTATATGTTGGCCAGGCCGGTATAGAACTCCTGACCTCAGGTGATCTGCCCGCCTCGGCCTCCCAAAGTGCTGGGATTACAGGAGTGAGCCACCATGACTCGCCATTTTTTTTTTTTTTTAAATAGCAGTTTTTTTTGTTTTTTGTTTTTTTTCCGGAGATGGAGTCTCGCTCTGTCCCCCAGACTGGAGTGCGGTGGTATGATCTCAGCTCACTGCAACCTCCGTCTCCCAGGTTCAAGTGATTCTCCTGCCTCAGCCTCCTGAGTAGCTAGGATTACAGGCACCCACCACCATGCCCGGCTAATTTTTGTATTTTTATTACAGATGGGGTTTCACTATATGTTGGCCAGGCTTGTATAGAACTCCTGACCTCGTGATCTGCCCGCCTTGGCCTCCCAAAGTGCTGGGATTACAGGTGAGGCACCCTACCCAGCCATTTTTAATAGCAGTTTTAGGCCAGGCACAGTGATTTATGCCTGTAATCCTGGCACTTTGGGAGGCCGAAGTGGGTGGATAGCTTGAGGCCAGGAGTTTGAGACCAGTCTGGCCAACATGGTGAAATCCAGTCTCTACTAGAAATACAAAAATTAGCTGGGCATGGTGGCGCATGCCTGTAATCCCAGCTACTGGGAAGGCTGAGGTTTGAGAATCACTTGAACCTGGGGGGCAGAGGTTGCATCGAGCTGAGATCCCGCCTCAACACTGCAGCCTGGGTGACAGAGTGAGACTCCCTCTCAAAAAAAGAAAAAAAAAAAAAGCATTTTAGCTTCACAGAAAAACTGACAGGTAGGTACAGATTCCCATATACTTCCTTCACTCATGCAGGCACAGCTTCCGTGACTACCAATATCCTGACCAGAGTGGTAAATTTGTTACAATGGATCAGCCTACATTGACACAAGACACTTCATTACTAACGAAAGCCTGCGGTTTACAAATGTATAACCTACATGTATCCACTATTAAAATATCGTGAAAAGTATTTTTGCTATCCTAAAAATCCTCTGTGCCTCCTGCCATTGGTTTTTGTTTTCTTTTTTTCTTTTTTTCTTTTTTTTTTGAGATGGAGTCTCACTCTGTCGCCCAGGCTGGAGTGCAGTGGCCGGATCTCAGCTCACTGCAAACTCCGCCTCCCAGGTTTATGCCATTCTCCTGCCTCAGCCTCCTGAGTAGCTGGGACTACAGGCGCCCGCCACCTCGCCTGGCAAGTTTTTTGTATTTTTTAGTGGAGACGGGGTTTCACCGTGTTAGCCAGGATGGTCTCAATCTCCTGATCTTGTGGTCCACCCGTCTCGGCCTCCCAAAGTGCTGGAATTACAGGTGAGCCACCACACCCAGCCATTTTTAATAGCAGTTTTAGGCCAGGCACAGTGATTTATGCCTGTAATCCTGGCACTTTGGGAGGCCGAGGTGGGTGGATAGCTTGAGGCTAGGAGTTTGAGACCAGTCTGGCCAACTTGGTGAAACCCAGTCTCTACTAGAAATACAAAAATTAGCTGGGCATGGTGGCGCACGCCTGTAATCCCAGCTACTGGGAAGGCTGAGGTTTGAGAATCGCTTGAACCTGGGGGGCAGAGGTTGCATCGAGCTGAGATCCCGCCGCAACACTGCAGCCTGGGCGACAGAGTGAGACTCCCTCTCAAAAAAAAAAAAAAAAAAAAGCATTTTAGCTTCACAGCAAAACTGATAGGTAGGTACAGATTCCCATATGCTTCCTTCACTCATGCAGGCACAACTTCACGTGATGACTGCCAATATCCTGACCAGAGTGGTAAATTTGTTTACAATGGATCAGTCTACATTGACACATCAGCTTAAAAAAAAAAGACACTTCATTACTAATGAAAGCCTGCGGTTTACAAATGTATACCTACATGTATCCTATTAAAATATCATGAAAGTATTTTTATATCCTAAAATCTCCTGAAATTGCCTCCTGCCATTGGTTTTTGTTTTTCTTTTTTTTTGAGGTGGAGTCTTGCTCTGTGCTTCAGGCTGGAGTGCAGTGGCGGATCTCAGCTCACTCACCAGCTCATACTCCGGATTCTCTGTCTCTGCCTCAGCCTGCAGTGGCTGGGACTACAGCCCGCCCACCCTCATGCAAGCTAGTTTTTTGTATTTTTTTAGTAGAGAACAGGGGTTTCACCGTGTTAGCCAGGATAGTCTCGATCTCTTGACCTCATGATCCGCCTGTCACAAAAGCTCTGAAGTGCTGGGATTACAGGCTTGAACCACCGGCGCCCGGCTAGTTCTGTTTTCTTTGGAGAGGTGATGCAATCTCTGTCGCCCAGGCACAGGTGCAGGCTGGCCTGATCTTGGTTCACTGCAACCTGCAGCCCTGGGTTCAAGCAATTCTGCCTCAGCCCCTCCCCGAGTAGCTGGGATTACAAACCCACCACTACATCTGACTAATTTTTTTTTTTTTCTTATTATTTTTAGTAGAGACAGGGTTTCACCATGTTTGGGGCATTTCAGTCTTGAACTCCTGACCTCGGGTGATCCGCCCATGGCCTCTCCCAAAGTGCTGGGATCACAGGCCTGAGCCACTGCGCCCAGCTGTTGTTGTTTTTTTTTTTAAAGTGGCGTTTGTGTGTGTGTGTGTGTGTGTGTTTTGTTGTTGTCGTTTGTTTGTTTTGTTTTTTTTGGAGACAGAGTCTTGCTCTTTGCCTAAGGCTGGGTGCAGTGTGATCTCATCTCCTGCAACCCTGCCTCCCAAGTTCCAAGCGGGGAGTCTCTACCTCAACCTCCTGAGTAGCTGGGATTATAGGCGTGCACCACCATGCCTGGGTAATTTTTGTATTTTTAGTAGAGATGGGGTTTTACCATGATGCCTAGGCTGGTATCGAACTCCTGGCCTCAGGTGATCCGCCCGCCTCGGCTTCCCAAAGTGTTGGGATTACAGGCGTGAGCCACCTCGCCAAGCCTTGTTTTTTGTTTTTGTTTTTCAGATAGTGTCCTGCTCTGTCGCCCAGGCTGCAGTGGTGCAGTGAAGTAATTGTGGCTCACTGCAATCTCTGCCTCCTGGCTCAAGCGACCCTCCCCGCAGCCTCTGGAGTAGCTGGGAATACAGGCGCACGACACCACACCAGGATAGTTTTTTTTTTGTATTTTTTGTAGAGACAGGGTTGCCCAGGCTGGTTTTGAACTCCTGGGCTCAAGTAATCCACCTGCCTCGGCCTCCCAAAGTGCTGGGATTACAGGAGTTACTGCACCTGGCCCACTTTATTTTTTAGAGCAGTTTTGGCATCACTGCAAAATTGAGCTGAAAGTATCAAGAGTCCTTTGTACCCCTCCCCACACAGACACAGCCTCCCTATCAACATCCTGTCCAGAGTGGTAAATTTGTTGCAGTGATGAATGTACAGTGACACATTATCAACCAAAGCCCATAGTTTACATAAGGGCTTCCTTTTGGTGTTGTACATTCTATGGGTTTTAATTTTTTTAATGAAGATTTTATTTTTTAAGAGCAATTTTAGTTTCACAGCAAAACTGACAGGTAGGTCCGGAGAGTCCCATATACCTCCTTCCCCCATGCAGTCATGACTTCCCTGACTACCAACATCCGGGTCAGAGTGGTAAATTTCTTACAGTCGATGAACCTACATTGACACATCATTACTAACCAAAGCCTGCGGTTTACATTAGAGTTAGTTCACCCTTGTTGTTTACATTGTGTATCTTTGAACAAATGTATATTTACATGGATCCACTATTACAGTATCATGAGGGTATTTTCGCTACTGTAAAAATTCTCTGTGCTGTCTGCCATTAGTTTCTTTTTTTTTTTTTTAATGTGAGGTTTTGTTTTGTTTGGTTAGAGACAGAGTCCTCCTCTGTTGCCCCGGGCTGGAGTGTGGTGGCACCATCTGAGCTCACTGCAATTTCTGCCTCCCAACTCAAGTGATCCTCACACCTCCGCCTCCTGAGTAGCTGGGACTACAGGTGCGCACCACCACACCTTGCTAATTTTTTGTATTTTTTGTAGAGAAGGGGTTTCACCATGTTGCCCAGGCTGCTTTGGAACTCCTGGGCTCAAAGGATCCATGTGCCTCCGCATCCCAAAGTGCCCGGATTACAGGCATGAGTCACTGCGCCCTACCTAAAATGTGGTTGTTAATCACTACGTCCGTTGTATAACCAAAATCCCCTATTATTGGACATTTAGATTGTTTCCTTATCTGTTTTAAAGAGGAGAAAGCTAAGGCCCTTCACTTGACAAGTCACTTGTCCAAAGTCACCTGGCTAAAAAGTAGGCAGAACTGAGATTAGAAATCTGGTCTGACTCCAGAACCCATTCTTAGGCCACCACACTGCGCCTAGAATTAATAATACACCACTTAACTCCATTAGATCAGCTCCCTTCAACTTGAAAGATAGTGACCAGGCACCTCCACAAGCAGAGCAGCCAAGGATTCAAGTATATATCGAGGAAGGCAGGCAATATAGAAAAAACTAGGTGGCTCAACTGAGATGGAACAAGCAGAAAACGCAAAGGGGAGGTCCAGGAATAGAAATAAACAGGAGGGCCGGGCGCGGTGGCTCACGCCTGTAATCCCAGCACTTTGGGAGGCCGAGGCGGGCGGATCACAAGGTCAGGAGATCGAGACCACGGTGAAACCCCGTCTCTACTAAAAATACAAAAAATTAGCCGGGCGCGGTGGCGGGCGCCTGTAGTCCCAGCTACTCAGGAGGCTGAGGCAGGAGAATGGCGTGAACCCGGGAGGCGGAGCTTGCAGTGAGCCGAGATCGCGCCACTGCACTCCAGCCTGGGGGACAAAGCGAGAAACCCTCTCCAGAAAAAAAAAAAAAAAAAAAAAAAAAAAAGAAATAAACAGGAGGTAGGAGATGGGTACATAGAATGCTGGTTAAGATAAAGAGAAAGCTGGATTTGGGAAACCTAAAAGTAAGAAACTCTGGCTTTTATCTCTGTATGTAGGAGGGAGCAAAGATAACCTCAAGGCCATGTGGGGAGCTAGGAAGGATAAGGTTTCTGAAAAAAGGAATGAGAAAAGGGAGGGTAAACTCCCGAGGACTACAAGGCCAGGAGAGGCTTTGTGTGGCCAAGAGGAGAGGCCAGAAGTCAACGAGGCAGGCTAGAATAGGCACTGGATACCAAACCTTCCTGTTCCTAAGGAGACTTCCTTCCAGCCTGAGCCTCCTCTGGTAGTTCAGCTACTAAATGCTCTCAGCCCTTAGGGGCTGGGGTGGGAAGTGGGGAGCGGGGATTGTAAAGTGCTCTAACTATTAATATAATGCGGACTGAGAATGGATGCTGGCACACATTTTTTAAAGGCAGTAGGCTTAACGGTAGTGCCACCTACCCCTACTCCACTTCTCTAGCCTAACCTCAGCCACACCCACATGCTAAGGACCATCCAGGAGGGGGGAGCGTGTAGCGCGCCTGCGTGCTCGTGCGCACGAGAAGCAGAGAGACAGAGACGGAGACAAAAAGAGATAGGGGGAGAGAGAGAAAGAGAGAGCGAGAAGAGAGAGACAGACAAGGACAGAAAGGGGGCGGGAGGAGGGAGAGAGAAACAGAGACAGAGACAGAGAGATCAGCCCTGGTGAGGGAGGAAAACTCCAGAGATAATGCAGGGAGCTCCTGCAGGAAGACTCAGGGAGAAGATCCCAGAACTTACCCTAAGACTGTTGAGAGAGTAGGGGGTGGCTTTGCAGGACCTGGCTTGGGGGTCATCAAGCAGTAACGGTTACTGCACAGGCGTTGCCACTGAGCCAGAACCATTTAACCCGACCTGTGTGGCTGGGGATCAAGCTTCAGATACCCCATAACTCTGACTCTCAGACTGTTTTGGGGGCCCCGGGGCTGCAGACAAGGGGAGGAGGGGCACGTGAGGGCTGGGTCCCTGCCTCCCCCCATCCTCCGCTGTCACTCACTACCCCAACAGTCGCCCAGGGGGCGGGCCCCGGAGAGGTGGGGATGGGGGAGGGTAATCTTGGCAGGCGCCTGCTGCATGGCGTAGGTAGGGACTATTGAGGGGGGCGGACGCCGGGGGGGTGAACACGAGTGGGAAGCGAAGAGAGACACGGGGAGGGGGAGGGGACCGGGAACCATTTGAATGAGAGGAGGGGATCACGGGTAGAGTGGGCTCCAGGAGGCAGGGCGGGCAGGGTGTGACGGGGGCCAGACTCTTGAGCCAGGTAAGGGGAGCAGGTGCGTAGATCTGTGTTTTTGGTGGGTGAGCGCACTCAGCCCTTGGATGGAAAGGGGACGCCGCCTTTCCCGGGGGGCCGGCTTCAAAGCTCCAGAGGCTATCTTTTCCTTCTCAACTAACGGGGCCCCGGGCGGGGGCTCAGGCGCCGTCTCCAGTGGCTGTACTCCACTCCGCAATTTCCAGGCGGCCACTGGACTGGGAGTCTCGCGCCGGGGGCCGGCGCTGTCTCGCGAGCCCCCTCCTGGAGCCAGCCAATGGGGTTGGTTGCTGGCACCGCCCGCCCGCCTGGTGCAGAGCGCTGGGCGCTGCGAGCGGCGCTGCCATTTAAAGGGGCCGCGACCCCTGTCCCGGCTGCTAGGGAGGGAGGTGGAGAAGGAGCGCGGGGCCGTCGCTGTCTGCAGTTCCTAGGCTTATGCTACACTGCTCTGCAAGGTAGGGGTCAGACTCTCAAGCCGGGCTCGAACCTAAGCAGGATCTTGTGCTCCAGGAGGCAGTGGGGGGGTCTAAGGAGAGATCGTGGCTCAAAATGTCTTCCACTTAAATGCCACAAGGGTTGGGGGTGGGCAACAGGAGAGGGACTGGGAGGAACAGGCAGGAGAAGGGGACGGGGAGCTGAGGAAGTGGGCGACCTGAGAGAGATTTTGCTGGGGAGAGGGTTTGAGGCTACAGTTTGTGGGGGCAGGGGAGGGCAGGAGGACGCGGGGGAGGGTGAAGGGCCAGACTGGGTGGGTGGGAGCTGGGGGAGCTGGGGGGCTCCAGCAGAGTGGGGAGGGAATAGAAACTGAGATCGCGGGGGCGGGAAAGGCTCCTGGTGGCGACGGCCTTAGGAGACTCTAAGGGGGCGTTCAGCCTGAGTTGCGGGGGGTGAAAGGTAAGGGGGAAGGGAGATGGGGAGTCAAGGGGCCAAGGGGGTGGGCGGGTGGGCAGCCGACTGCCAGTGTGGGCACGGGTGGGCAGGACACCTATTGGGGGGGAGTGGTCATTAGGACTAAAGCCTTCGGAAATGCTTGTAGATTGTGGTGGTGGGGGCTGTTCATGAGAAATCCAAGTGGATGATGGGGTGTGTCTCAGAGCCCATGTAAGAAGGAATTCTGGCTAAGACCACCTCTACTGCCTCCTCTTCTCCTCCTAATCTGCAGTACATATCCAGCCATACTCATGGACCCCAGTGATTTCCCCAGTCCATTTGACCCATTGACCCTGCCAGAGAAGCCCCTGGCTGGAGACCTACCAGTAGACATGGAATTTGGAGAGGATCTGCTGGAATCCCAGACTGCCCCAACTCGAGGATGGGCCCCCCCTGGCCCTTCTCCATCCTCGGGAGCCCTGGACCTGCTTGATACCCCTGCTGGCCTGGAAAAAGACCCTGGAGTCCTGGATGGAGCCACTGAGTTGCTGGGGCTGGGGGGGCTGCTCTATAAAGCCCCCTCTCCCCCGGAGGTGGACCACGGTCCTGAGGGAACCCTGGCATGGGATGCGGGGGATCAGACCCTAGAGCCTGGACCAGGGGGCCAGACCCCTGAGGTGGTACCACCTGATCCGGGGGCTGGGGCAAATTCCTGTTCACCCGAGGGGCTACTAGAGCCTTTGGCTCCAGATTCTCCAATAACCCTGCAGTCCCCACATATTGAAGAGGAGGAGACCACCTCCATAGCTACTGCAAGAAGGGGCTCCCCTGGGCAGGAGGAGGAGCTTCCCCAAGGGCAGCCACAGAGCCCAAATGCCCCCCCTAGCCCTTCAGTGGGAGAGACTCTGGGGGATGGAATCAACAGTTCTCAGACCAAACCTGGGGGCTCTAGCCCCCCTGCACATCCTTCCTTGCCAGGTAGGTTGCCTAATTATCTGGAGAATCAGGGCTGGGAGAGGGTGGTGGTAAGGAGGGGTGGCTATGTGCTTTGGGAAGTAGTGGGGAGGAGGAGGGTGGGGAGATAAGTGTAGGGATGTGTGGGGAAGGACTTGGGGTTTAGGAGGGAGGAGTGGGGTAGTGTGTACAGGAAGATTAAGGAAAGTAGGGGTGGGCACAGGCTGTGGGGGAGGAATGAGGTAAGGTTTCAGGGAGCGTAGGTTGGGAGGAGTGGATTTGGTGGGAAGGGTTCCCTTTTTCCTGCCCCAATGGGCTTTTGGTGCCAGAGTCCGTCCTTCAGGATTTGGAGGAGTACACCAGGCTTCTTGGTTCTAAGACCTTTACAGCTTTTTGGTTCCAGATGGGAGTGGGATTTCTGGGTTTGATGAATGGTAACTAGGTTCTGGAGCCCCTAACAGCATAAGGATTTCAGCAGAGCGGTAGAAATGCAGGGTCTAGGATTGAGTCTGTGATAGGGGAGGGACAACTTTGACTTGAGAGGCTCTAGTTTCTCCCCTCTTCTGCCTAGTGGTGTGCCTCTATCAGGCTGTGACGAGGGTCTTAGGGCTTATATAACCACCTGAATCCAGGGGAAGCTACCCATACATTGATGCTTCCTTTTCCTTTTGCTACCTTTGGGTGGTTGTGTGTGTGTTTCATTGGTAAAATATAAATTCTTAATGAAAGGTATATTACCTGTGTTTCCTTAACCCCCAAGGATTGGGACAGAAAGCTGGTGGGAAGGATAGATTTTTTTTTCATGGAATAGCTGCACGTGCACCCCCCCCCCCCACCTTAGTACAGAGCCTGAGGTAACCCTGAGAGGGGCCCCAAGAAGCCACAGGCACTCGAGTTTTCCCTTTCAGTTTTGAGTAAGTTCTTCCCCAGGAATGGAGGCGGGGGTTGGGCCGGGGAGGGGGTGGTGAGGGCAGGCTCAACATTTAGGCTGCCTTCTGCTTCCTTTGCAGGAGATGGCCTGACTGCGAAGGCGAGTGAGAAGCCGCCTGAACGGGTGAGGGGGAGGGGATTGGAAGGAGTCTGGTTCCCCCTTAGCTCTGGGAAGGACAGACCCTTCATTTTCCCTCCCAGATGTTGTTCTGTAGAGAGTGTGTATAAGGAGAGTTAGGAGGAGGGAGGGAGCACTAGTGTCTACTGCTTGTTGGGGAGAAAGTCCAGCCTCCTTTTCTTCCCTCCTCCTAAGGGCTGGGCCAAGGGTCCCCACTCTCCCTTCCCCCTCCCATCTTCTATCCCCCCCCAAACCCTGTACTAGTGTTAGCCTGGCCAGGGTGTCAGTTTTCCTCCCCTCCCGTCTTTCCAAGGTACAGAAGAGAAGCGAACGCGTTAGGAGAGCAGAACCTCCAAAACCTGAGGTTGTAGATTCCACTGAGAGCAGTAAGTAGGATTTGAGGAAGTGTGACCTGGGAGTTCTGGGTGTGGAAAAGATCCGAAAGTGGCACGCGGCAGGGCATGGATCTTCTAGCTCCTGTAGTCCTGCTCCATGCAGCGCGTGAAGTGCCTGTCTCCGCTATGGGTTGGCATGGGAACCAGGGGCAGTGGGGGAAATTGAAAACAAGAGCAGTGAGAATGGCGAGTTTCCTGTTTCAGCTATGCCATCTCTGTCTCCGAATCTTCTCATTTAGAGCCTCTCCCTTTCCCTCCCTGGGAGGTTACAGAGTAACCAAGGGAGAGAGACACCGAGGTCTTAAAATACTAATGTAACGAGGGCCAGGGTGTAAAGGCCAGAACAACAGAGATCCCAGGAGAGGGACTGAACTGTTGGTCAGGGGATGGTTGGAGACCTGGTTTGGTGGCCTTTCTCATGTCCACCCCCCTACTTTCGCAGTTCCAGTGTCAGATGAGGATTCTGATGCCATGGTAGATGACCCTAATGATGAGGACTTTGTGCCATTCCGGCCCCGGCGCTCTCCTCGCATGTCCCTACGCTCAAGTGTGTCACAAAGGGCCGGGCGCTCTGCAGTGGGCACCAAGATGACTTGTGCACATTGCCGGACACCACTGCAGAAGGGGCAGACTGCCTATCAGCGCAAGGGGCTGCCTCAGCTCTTCTGCTCATCATCCTGCCTCACCACTTTCTCCAAGAAGCCCTCGGGCAAAAAGATCTGTACCTTCTGCAAGAAGTGCGTGAGGGTCTTGGGGGCTGTGCAGAGGGCAGGGATCTGGGCAGGAGTATGAGTAAGACAGACTGTTGGTAAGAACCTAGCAGGATGGAGCTGGGCGAGAGAGCGATGTAGGGAGGGAGTCAGAGTATTTGGCTCTGTGGTCATTGATCCTGGACGAGGGGCGGAAGCTGAGGAAATGAGAGGGTGGTCTTGAGGGAATATTCAAACCTGTTCCCACCTCTAGGGAGATCTGGAACACCAAGGACTCAGTTGTGGCGCAGACTGGTTCCGGAGGCTCCTTCCATGAGTTCTGCACGTCCGTCTGTCTCTCCCTGTATGAGGCCCAGCAGCAGCGCCCGATCCCCCAGTCTGGGGATCCCGCCGATGCCACTCGCTGCAGCATATGCCAGAAGACTGGAGAGGTGAGGACACTCGGTGGGGGCTGATTTACAGAGCCTGGACAGCCCTGACCTGCCCCTCCCATCCTGGGGCTGCAGGGGCCAGGCCCTGTGGAAAGGGGAGTGGGGAGGAAAGGCGGCCATCATGAGGGAGCGTATTCAAGGACAGAGCTTCTCCAGGATGCGCACAGCTGGCCTTCTTTACCTCCCAGGACCTCACCATCAAGTCGGCAGCCTGCGGCGCAGGTTGGGGGGTCCCTGGGCCCACTGTCTGCTGTGAAGGTCTAGGGTGAGGTGGGGGGCTGACCTTGCATTGGGGTGGGCGGTGGTGGCCAGGCCCTAGCTCAGGGTGCGTGTGTGTGTGTGTGGCAGGTCCTGCATGAGGTCAGCAATGGCAGCGTGGTGCACCGGCTCTGCAGCGATTCTTGCTTCTCCAAATTCCGGGCCAACAAGGGACTGAAAACCAACTGTTGTGACCAGTGTGGGGCTTACATCTACACCAAGACCGGGAGCCCTGGCCCTGAGCTCCTCTTCCACGAGGGCCAACAAAAGCGGTTCTGCAACACAACCTGCTTGGGGGCGTATAAGAAGGTGGGGCCGAGGGAGTAGTGCATTAGAGGGCTGTGGAAGGGGGTGTGGTTCTTGGGTGATAAATAAAGGTGGCTGACAGGTCAAGGACTGGGAGAAATAAAACAAATAAAGGGGGTTTCAATTGTATCTGTTATGTTTTATTTTTGAAGCTGGCTGGTGGATACACAGGTCTTTGTTACATCATCATCTATACTTTTTTTGTATGCCTGAAATATTTCATGTTTAAAACATTTAAAAAATAAAAGTGAAGGGACAAATCCAGCCTCAGCCTCTCCTTCCCCATCCTCACAGAAAAACACACGTGTGTACCCATGTGTCTGGTGCAAGACCCTGTGTAAGAACTTTGAGATGCTATCACATGTGGATCGTAATGGCAAGACCAGCTTGTTCTGTTCCCTGTGCTGTACCACTTCTTACAAAGTGAAGCAGGCAGGGCTCACTGGTAGGTGCAAAGCCCTCTTCTCTGAGTCCCCTGCTGGCCTTCTCTCTACCTCCCATACTCCCCTCTTCCAGAGTAATCCCTGCTGCCCGACCTTAGCCCCAACCACATCTCCCCGTGGAATTTCTGTTCGTCTCTTGCACTGCCTTACACCTTCTGTGTGCTCTCTCTCTCCCTCTCTCTTTTTCTTTTCCTCTCTCTCTTTCTCTCTATGCCCCAGGCCCTCCCCGACCCTGCAGCTTCTGCCGCCGCAGCCTCTCTGACCCCTGTTACTACAACAAGGTTGACCGCACAGTCTACCAGTTCTGCAGCCCCAGCTGCTGGACCAAGTTCCAGGTACTCCAGGCCTGGTGTGGTAACATAAAGAGGGTCGGAGAATTGGGGTAGGCAGGCCTGGGCAGAGCAAAGAACAAGCGTGACTCCCCTTCCCCACCGCTGCACACATCTTGCCCCTCCCTTACTTGTCTTCCTTCCCTCCAGCGCACAAGCCCCGAAGGGGGCATTCACCTGAGCTGTCACTACTGCCACAGCCTCTTCAGTGGCAAGCCTGAGGTCTTGGACTGGCAGGTAAGAGCCCCACCCCCACCCACATCTTGCCACATGACCAGACTGTCTGAAGGGGTCCTTCCACTTGGCCCCTGCTGAGGCCAGATGTTACAGCTTATCCTCCCTGCCCTGTGCCCCCACCTCAGGACCAAGTGTTCCAGTTCTGCTGCCGTGATTGCTGTGAGGACTTCAAGCGGCTTCGGGGTGTGGTGTCCCAGTGTGAGCACTGTCGGCAGGAGAAACTCTTGCATGAGAAACTCCGATTCAGCGGAGTGGAGAAGAGCTTCTGCAGCGAAGGTAAGGAGATGGGGAAGGGCAGGAGACACGTAACTCCCAACCAGGGAGAATGGAGGAGAAGGGAGGGAGGCTGGGAAAGTGGTCCGTGAGGCAGAGCCTTCCGCCCGGGATGCTCTACCCCCATCTCCCCTAAAGCTTTGGGCACAACGGGCTGCTTAGAGAGAGGTTTCAGGTGTAGCACCTTGAAAAGGTTGGGTCTCTTGCCCTTGGGTATCTGTGTCTCTGGACTCTCTTTCCTCTTCCCCTCTTTCCAGGCTGTGTGCTGCTGTACAAACAGGACTTCACTAAGAAGCTGGGCTTGTGCTGTATCACTTGTACTTACTGCTCCCAGACTTGCCAGCGCGGAGTCACTGAGCAACTGGATGGCAGCACCTGGGACTTCTGCAGTGAGGACTGTAAAAGCAAGTACCTGCTGTGGTACTGCAAGGTAAGGAGGGTCAGCACGTGAGCGAGGTGGGAAAGAGGGCGGCGGGGAGCACAGGCTGTGGTACTAAGCTCGGGGTGTGGACAGATCTCCAGGCAGGGCAGCCAGCCTTCCATCTCTAAGCCGGCCCGATCTCCAAGCGGAGGAGCGTGGCTTATCCTAGGGGAAAGAAAGGGCCCAACGCATTTTAGGGAGGCAGGTCTGACCATCCTTTTGACATGCTCAGGCTGCCCGGTGCCATGCCTGTAAGCGCCAGGGGAAGCTGCTGGAGACCATCCACTGGCGTGGGCAGATCCGTCATTTCTGCAACCAGCAGTGTCTTCTGCGCTTCTATAGCCAGCAGAACCAACCCAACCTGGATACCCAGAGTGGGCCCGAGAGCCTCCTGAACAGTGAGTCCCGGGCAGGGGGTACACTCTGTTAGAGGGGGCCTGGACTCTCCTAATCCTAAGCCTAGCCCCTTTCTCCTTCCTCTTGCATTCACCTCATCCCTGGCCAGATAGGGTGCTAGTACTGTGAACTGTATTCTCTTTTAGCTTCCGAACCCTGCAGGTTCGGAAGGGGAAGTCTTATTTAAAACTTCTTGGAGTTAGCGTCTACTGATTGTCTATGAAATGTATATTATTAGGGAGTGGGCGCCTATCCTGATAGGATGGGGCATATAGGGGTTACGGTTACTTTTCTGAGATAAGGAAATCTCAGCATAAACTCTATCTTTAGTGAGACTGAAGACTGCCATTTCTAGAATGTTGCCCCTGCCCCTCCACAACTCCAGGGATACCCAGGCTATCTAAATGGAAGGTCTCAATTGTGGGTTTTTGGGGAAAATGTAATGTTTCATTCTCAAGGAGCAAAGAGTCTTTTAGGCTACTATTGCTGGGGCACAGAGGAGACTAGATCTGGGATGGCAAGGGGGGCAAATCCTAGAACTTCCCATCTGTATTTGGTGTACCTGTTAATGAAGCTCTCCTGGAACAGGGGTAAGGAAAATGGAGAGCTAGTCCCTTGGATGAGAGCGTTCATTTGTTTTGATCTACAGGTCAGTCTCCTGAGTCAAAACCCCAGACACCCTCTCAAACCAAAGTGGAGAACAGCAACACAGTGAGGACCCCAGAGGAAAATGGGAATTTGGGCAAGGTCGGGGCAAAAGCCAAGGGGGAGGATAATCTCAGAGTGGGGTACGGCAGTTGGCGGCACAAATGTTCCTTTTTCTTTGCAGATCCCTGTGAAGACCCGATCAGCTCCCACGGCTCCCACCCCTCCTCCACCCCCACCGCCCCCAGCAACACCCCGCAAAAACAAGGCTGCCATGTGTAAGCCGCTGATGCAGAATCGGGGCGTCTCCTGCAAGGTGGAGATGAAGTCCAAAGGGAGTCAGACAGGTGAGCCAGGGTACCTCGATGCCACAGGCTGTATTCCGGAGTCCTAGGCCTGCCAGCCCTATGTCTGTGAGCTGGACAAGGGGATTCCTTAGGTAGCTGAAGCCTCATGCATATGGTTGTCCTAAAATCGTAGAGGTGTCTTTCAGCCATTGCTTCAAGGGCAGTTTTGTGACACTGAGCACGTTAGAGCTTTTGGCGGGTCCGATGTGATCAGTCCAGCAGGGTCTCTGAGAAGATCCCTTTCTCGTCCACAGAAGAGTGGAAGCCACAGGTGATTGTGCTGCCCATCCCAGTGCCCATCTTCGTGCCAGTGCCTATGCATCTGTACTGCCAGAAAGTCCCGGTGCCTTTCTCGATGCCTATCCCGGTAAGTTTCCCTGCCCTTCCTGGCTGGGTCCTCCTTTCCCCTTCCAGGTTTGAGATCCACCCTTTCCCCTTACTCTCATCAACTGTTCCCTTTCACTCTCATCATCTGTCCCCCCCTTCCCCCCAACTGCTGGTGTGGTTCTTGGCATTTAGTTGGGATTCGTGCCTCCAGGTGCCTGTGCCCATGTTCTTGCCCACTACCTTGGAGAGCACAGACAAGATTGTAGAGACCATTGAGGAGCTGAAGGTGAAGATCCCTTCCAACCCCTTGGAGGCCGACATCCTGGCTATGGCAGAAATGATTGCAGAGGCTGAGGAGTTAGACAAGGCCTCATCTGACCTTTGTGGTATGCCATAGATGGTGGCGATGAGGGAGACAGGGTGCTACCAGCGTGTGTCTGCCCGAGGGGGAGCTATTGGTGATCTTGGTGCCTAGTAGAATGGGAGGATAGTTGGGATCAGCCCCTGAAAGCTTGTGAGGGTGCTAGCAGGAGCTTGTAGCCACTGAGCCCACTTCTCTGCTTCCCAGATCTTGTGAGCAACCAGAGTGCAGAGGGACTCCTGGAAGACTGTGACCTGTTTGGGCCTGCTCGAGATGATGTCCTGGCCATGGCAGTCAAGATGGCCAATGTCTTGGATGAGCCTGGGCAAGACTTGGAGGCAGACTTCCCTAAGAGTGAGTAAGATTGGAGCCGTGCCCACTGGGTATGGTAGCATTCGTGCCATCAGGAAGGGAATGTTCCTTGTGTCCCTGAGTATGACCCTGAAAAGTGTTCATTGTGATTCTAAGACAGAAGGTTCTCACAGGGAGCAGTGCCAGAGATACCAGGACAGGTGCATTCTTTTAGACTTCTGAGTCATGCTTTTTTTTAAAATTATTTTTAAACTGTAAAAAAACATAAAAATTTCACTATGTTCGGCCAGGCGCGGTGGCTCAAGCCTGTAATCCCAGCACTTTGGGAGGCCGAGACGGGCGGATCACAGGGTCAGGAGATCGAGACCATCCTGGCTAACACGGTTAAACCCTGTCTCTACTAAAAAAATACAAAAAACTAGCTGGGCGTGGTGGCGGGCGCCTGTAGTCCCAGCTACTCGGGAGGCTGAGGCAGGAAACCCAGGAGGCGGAGCTTGCAGTGAGCCGAGGTTGCGCCACTGCACTCCAGCCTGGGTGACAGAGGGAGACTCCGTCTCAAAAAAAAAAAAAAAAAAAAAAAATTTTTCACTATGTTCAACATGTTTACAGTTCAGTAGTTCACATTGCTGTGTTTTGTGTTTCTGTGACTCTGAGCATGCTTTTTGGTATAGCTTTACTGGTTCCTTTGGCTCATCTAGTGTCAAGTGGGCAAGTAGCAGGGGTGGGGCAGGAGGGCTGCAGGGTTGAGATCTTAAGAAATTTATTTCTTCTTTCTTTCCTTTTTATTAGATCCTCTGGACATTAATCCCAGTGTAGACTTCCTCTTTGATTGTGGCCTGGTAGGGCCTGAGGATGTGTCTACTGAACAAGACCTTCCCCGAACCATGAGGAAGGTAGGGCTGGGGCTACCATATGTACAAAAGAAGAATGGAGGCCCAAAGGGGAGAGGATGTGAGAGCCAAGCCAGCAACCATAGTTTGACCTTCCCTAACCTCCTTTCTCCAACACTAGAAGTACTGAGATAAAGCCAAACTTTACTCTTCCCCCATTTCACAAGGTCATCAAAGCTATTCCTGGGGCTCTGTGCTGTGGAAGCTTGCTGTGTACTTACATCAGCCCCTGCCCCGGCCAGCAGTAAATATGGTGCTACTAGCTTTCTCACCTTGCCTCTGGCCTTATCTCTGCCATGCCCCTGCTTTCTCTTCTCCTCCAGGGTCAAAAGCGGCTGGTGCTTTCCGAAAGCTGCTCCCGGGACTCCATGAGCAGTCAGCCTAGTTGTACCGGGCTCAACTATTCATATGGTGTCAATGCTTGGAAGTGCTGGGTGCAGTCCAAATATGCCAATGGAGAAACCAGCAAGGGTGATGAGCTGCGCTTTGGCCGTAAGTACTTGGGGTTGGGGGTAGGGGAGGGCAAAGACAGGGAGGAGGAGGGGAAAGGGAAGAAGGGGCTGGGCCTGTGATTCAGCTGAAGATGTCTAGGAGTGATAAGGGTGTGATGACTTAAGGATGCCCTGTGAAGATGGGGAGGAGTTGTAGATTAAAGGAAATGCTGTCTAGGTTCAAGGTTAGGGGCTCTTTCTGTAATTGTTCAGGAGCTAGGCATGACTAAGGGATGAAGGGGTTAATGGTGGTGGAGCTAAGTGAAATTCTCCATGTAGAGTTTTTCTTAATCCTGTCCCTGCACAACATATCACTGCAGCCAAACCCATGCGTATCAAAGAGGATATTCTCGCCTGCTCAGCTGCTGAGCTCAACTACGGTCTGGCCCAGTTTGTGAGAGAAATCACTCGGCCCAATGGTGAACGATACGAACCTGACAGTATCTACTATTTGTGTCTTGGCATCCAGCAGGTACCTCTCATGCACCACCTTGCTTCCTGTCACTCTTAACACAGCAGGCAGGGTCTAACCAGAAATGATTCTGGGTTGGGCACGGTGGCTAACGCCTGTAATCCCAACACTTTGGGAGGCTGAGGCAGGAGGATCGCTTCAAGCCAGGAGTTTGAGACTAGCCTGGGCAACAAAGTGATACCGCATCTCTACCCAAAAAATATTTAATGAAAAAAAAAAGCAATTATTCTGTTGCACTCCCTGTTCCTCATCTTGTCCCCTACCTCAAGCAGGCGGCTTGCCTTTAATCTCCTATTCCAAATAGAACATGAGATATCAATACTTTTCTAAAATCAAAACTGCATTCCAGGACTGTTGGCCAAGGAGCAGTCTTCATTACTATCCAGGTCCCCTTTGTAGTATTTAAGCCCAGTCTAGGAGGGGAGGGATGGGTGGAGCTGGGATCCTTGAGTGCTGGCGTAATGTTTAGTTCCCCCTGGGAGAAGTCAACCACGTATTACCTGACAAGGAGGTGTGGGCTTCTAAAGAACATCTCCCGCCGGGCGCGGTGGCTCAAGCCTGTAATCCCAGCACTTTGGGAGGCCGAGGCGGGTGGATCACGAGGTCAGGAGATCGAGACCATCCTGGCTAACATGGTGAAACCCCGTCTCTACTAAAAATACAAAAAAATAGCCGGGCGAGGTGGCGGGCGCCTGTAGTCCCAGCTACTCGGAGGCTGAGGCGGGAGAATGGCGTGAACCCAGGAGGCGGAGCTTGCAGTGAGCCGAGATCGCGCCACTGCACTCCAGCCTGGGCGACACAGCGAGACTCCGTCTCAAAAAAAAAAGAACATCTCCTCCAAGCCTCCTCCTCTTCCAGCAAAGCCTGAGTAGCGCAGAGCTGTAGGTATACCTGGGGGAAAGCACTCAAGGCCACCTAATCAAGCAACTGTTTCCCATCGTCTCCTAATGATTGACAACACCATACCTGGGGGCTTCAGCATCATCATCTTTCTTCGAGGACCTACAGTCTAGCCTTATGTGTGTCTGTTTTTCTTTCCCCAGTACTTGCTGGAAAATAACCGGATGGTGAACATTTTCACGGACCTTTACTACCTGACTTTCGTTCAAGAACTCAATAAGTCTCTGAGTACCTGGCAGCCCACACTCCTCCCCAACAGTAAGGGACAGGGACGTAGCAACCCCTACACACCCTTTTTCCATTCTTCCAATCCACCATCCCAAGACTCCTGTGCTCTTTGGTCTGCCACTCTTCACAAAGGGCCCGAGGGCAGGAGCGTGTAGCTGGATGCCTCAGGGTTTAGAGTTAAAGGAGCATAGGAGCGCCTGTTCTTGAACATGAGGAGGGGATCAAGACTTAGGTCTGAAGAGCTATCTCTAGGACCAGAAAAAGATGGCCTGGGTTTGGGTGGTAAGTAAAGAAAGAGAGCAAGAAATCGTGGGACTCCTCAAGGTTTACATTTATTTACCTGTCTACAACTTGAGGGTGGTGAGAGACGTTCCAAATGCAGGAGTGGAAAGTATGTATTATTTAAAGCCCTGTCCCACTGTGTAGTGTAGCAAGTGTAGCAAAGTGACAGTGTTTTATATATGAAGGTTACTCACCAAATGAGAATGGTGTGGGAAATGAGCAGGGCACATGGGATGGGAAGTGGTTGGGTTTGGGCAGCCACTCCCTCCTGACCCGCCTCTCCCCCTTGACCATTGTAGATACGGTGTTCTCTCGAGTGGAGGAGGAGCACCTCTGGGAGTGTAAGCAACTGGGGGTCTACTCGCCCTTTGTCCTCCTCAACACCCTCATGTTCTTCAACACTAAGTTTTTTGGGCTGCAGACAGCTGAGGAACACATGCAACTCTCCTTCACCAATGTGGTGCGGCAGTCCCGCAAGTGTACCACCCCTCGGGGCACCACCAAGGTGGTGAGCATCCGCTACTATGCCCCAGTCCGCCAGAGGAAAGGGCGAGGTACGAGGCTGCCCCCTCCCCTGTGCTTTTGCCCCTTCTCTGCCTTCGCCTTCCATGCCCTGCCATAACCCACCATACGTGCCAGGTCGGCCCTCTCCTTGGCCCCTAGCTTCCCTCTCCTTCCGTTGCTGTGTGCAGAAAGGGTAGAAACGGCCAGTCCTCCGACTTGATGGGCAGTGGCTGTCGCATAAATAGGAGGTCACCCTGTGACCTCTCTCCCCCCTTTCCTCATTTAAGACAGTTTACTTGCTTGCTTGCTTTTTCTGGGTGGTGGACAGGTAGGAAACCTTTGGGTGTGTTTGACTGTGGCGGGGGGGTAGACTGAATGAATGACAGGCTTTCTCTGATTCTTTGCTGTCAGGCCTAACAACAACTGCACCTTGGTTTCCATTTTTTCTGTTCCTGGATTTCTGTCCTGTCTGAGTGCAGTTCCCAAGGTCCCTTCTCTGGACCCATGCTTCTACCTGGACTAATGCGCGAGGGGTTGGGGCCATTGCTGTTTCTCTATCCCAGAAGGCAAGCCCGCCCTTGCAGTAGGGTCTGTTTTATCAGGTTTTTTGAATAACTTCTGAGATCACCTCTTCAAGACAGCAACTTGGGGGAGATTTTAAAGAGAGTCTTTGGCAGTGGGAACCGGGGAGGGTTGCATAACAACAGCTCGACAGGATGTTGGGTTGGCGTGAGAGAGGGAGACTGACCTCTTCTTCCACCTCTCCATCTTGATGAGACTGTAATTTGTGTCGTGATGCCTTCTCCCTGTGCCCTGGACTGTGCTCTTGAATGAGGCTCGTGAAGCCTGTGCTCTTAATGAGTCTGAGTCATTTCCCTCCCCTACAGACACGGGTCCTGGAAAACGGAAGAGAGAAGATGAAGCCCCTATCTTAGAGCAGCGTGAGAACCGCATGAATCCTCTCCGCTGCCCTGTCAAGTTCTATGAATTCTATCTCTCAAAATGGTGAGTTGGTGGGTTGGCAGGAAGAGCGTTAGCATGGGGACCCGAGGGATCTACTTTGCCTTGGTACTGATCTTCTGTCCTGCCATCCCCACCCCCACCCCCGACGTTGCAGTCCTGAAAGCCTCCGGACTCGCAACGATGTGTTCTACCTGCAACCGGAAAGGTCCTGCATCGCCGAGTCACCTCTCTGGTATTCTGTGATCCCCATGGACCGCAGCATGTTGGAGAGCATGCTCAATCGCATCCTGGCTGTGCGCGAGATTTATGAGGAACTGGGTCGTCCTGGGGAGGAAGACCTGGACTGAGCTCGTGTGCCATCCATATCCATCTTTCACATCAATGTCTGTCCTGTGGTCATGTCCCTCAGGGTGACAGGCCCAGGAACCAATGCTACTCATTCTGAAGGGCCCTGACTGCTCCTTTCCGCTCACCCATTCCCTGCCTTCTCTAGGAACCCTGGCTTTTATCTTCTTCCATACCACTTGACAACCATGGGGCCCCGGTCTTCTGTACTCAGGGGCTGGTCTCCCAGTGATGGGCAAAAGCCAGCTTGCCCGTTTTCTTTATGCTTCAGAGTAAACCCCTCCTTCTGGGTCCAGACTCTGGGTGGAGTGTTAATAGCTCTGGTGATCCTGTTGGCTTTGGGTTTCCTGACCCATCCCGCATAGGTAAAGCCTCTTGTTCCCAGGCATGACCTAGGGAAAAACCCAGCTGCCTTCTCTGCCCTGTGCCCACTCCCTTCTCTACTCTTCCCCAGCACCACGCAAAAAGGTCTCATCTGAAAGGTATGAAATAAACAATGAAAGCGATGAGGGGACCATTTACATAAAACACAGAGCTTAGACACTCTTCCCCTCCTATGAAATAATTGGTTGTTGGCACCCTCTCACCACCGCGTATCCCTCACCCCCCCGGCAAGCACCAACCCTTGGTGCTGCAGTTTTTAAAATCTTCCAAATGCCTTTTTTTCCTCAGAGGCAGAGAATGACTAAGTACGGGGAGCAGACTCCTGTTGTGCAGACTCCTGTCCCCTTGGTTTCTGTGTTTGTCTCTCTGCCATCTTAGGTTGCCATGAGCCATGGTGTCAACATGCTTAGCCCCCTCTGTAACTGCCTCCCTTTAGTTCAATGGACAGAGCTCCCAAGGCAAAAACTACCTTCTGACTTGGGTTGAGGCTGGGTTCCCCTCTATTATTCCCCCATCATAAGAGCCAGGCCAAGCCTGTGGGGGCTTGAGTCATGCAGGATGGGATCTGTGGTCAAAGGACAGGCGAGGAGCTGTGGGCACAGGGCCTGCCCCACTGCCTACATCTTCTCTCTTCCCCATCTTGCCTTGGAGGTCCTAGAAAACAATTAACTTCTGGCAAAGGGGGTACCCAGTTCTTTCCCTGTTGACTTTGCTGTTTCCCAGGCTCCTTTTTGTGTTTTTATAACTGTCACCAGTTAGCCACTGTTTAAATTGTATATATTGTTCTGAGGCGCCTGGCCTGTCCCTTCAGTGAGCCATGCCCACCCTTGTGTTGTAGTGAAAAACTGTTGTCACGACTAACCTTCTGTCTCTGAAATTGTTTGTTTCAAATAAAGAGTTAAAATTGTCTTTGGTCTTTTGTCTTTTCTGGCTGATGGATATAGAGGAGCAACACTGGATAACATCAAATCTCTCCAAGTGTAAACAAGTCAGGTGTTTGAGAATCATTCTTACTTTATTGTCTTACTTTGAATGTACTGGGAATGTGGTCTTTTTTTTTATAACAAGTTTCCAAACACTTAAGGAAAAAAAATACTCACTAGCCATGTATTAAGGACCTATTATGTTTAAAGACCTAGATTACATGCTTCAAAAAAGACAAAGACTGGTTAGACCAGGATCCAATCCCCAGCAGGCTCCCAGGCTATAGGGGAGACCAAATAGTACACAATTAGTCGTAATACAGGCAGAATAAAATGAATAGTGCTATGGGAGGACAGGAATAAATTACTCCAGGTTTACAGGGAGGCTGGGTGCGGTGGCTTGCGTCTGTAATCCAGTACTTTGGGAGGCTAAGGTGGGAGGATCCCTTGAGCCCAGGAGTTCAAGACTAGCCTGGGCAACATGGCAAAACCCCATCTCTAATAAAAATACAAGAATTAACTGGGCGTGGTGGCGCACGCCAGTAGTCACAGCCATTGAGGAAGCTGAGGCTGGGGAGGATGGTTATAACGCCTGGGAGGCGAGGTTGCAGTGATCACCCCACTGCACCCATTCTGGGTGACGGAGTGAAACCCTGTCTCAAAAACAGACAAAACACATTTATAGGGAGGCTATGTGAGGGTTTACCAAGGGAGGTGGAATTAGACCTGGGCCTCAAAGACAAAGTGGAAAGGGTTGGGAGGCCACAGATGTAGGGGTGGGAAGTGCAAGGCTGAGATTTTTCCAACCAAGGGGTGGTAGGCTCAGATCTATTTCTTTAGGGAGACAATCCCCAGAACAATATGAAGAATAACGAGTGGGAGTAGGCCTGGAAGCCTGGAGATTGGTGGAAGGAGTATGGCTAAGAGGTTCTATGGACCTCAATGGGGACTGTGGGGATAGGGAAGGGAAAAAAAGATAGATTCAAAGTAAATTTCAGGCATTTTGAAGGTCAAGGCTGCAGGATCTGATGAATCATTAGAAGTAAAGGTTCTTGGGGGGTGGCTCACGCCTGTAATCCCAGCACTTTGAGAGGCAGAGCCGGGTGAATCACTTGAGGTCAGGAGTTTGAGACCAGCCTGGCCAACATGGTGAAACCCCATCTCTACAAAAATACAAAAATTAGCTGGGCATGGTGGCAGGTGTCTGTAATCCCAGCTACTTGGGAGGCTGAGGCAGAATTGCTTGAACCTGGGAGGCGGAGGTTGTAGTGAGCTGAGAGCGTGCCACTGCACTCCATCCTGGGTGACAGAGTGAGACTCCGTCTCAAAAAATAATAATAATAATAATAATAACAATAAAAGGTAAAGGCTATAAAGGTTATGGGAAAGGGAAGAATTGAGCGTGAACCCCAGGTTTCTAGCCTTGATGACTGGGAGAGTGAGATGCCTTTAACCAAGATGGGTAGCACAGGCCGGGCGCGGTGGCTCATGCCTCTAATCCCAGCACTTTGGGAGGCCGAGGCGGGCGGATCACGAGGTCAAGAGATCGAGACCATCCTGGCTAACATGGTGAAACTCCGTCTCTACTGAAAATACAAAGAATTAGCCAGGCGTGGTGGCAGGCACCTGTAGTCCCAGCTACTGGGGTGGGGTGGGGGGCGCTGAGGCAGGAGAATGGCGTGAACCCGGAAGGCGGAGCTTGCAGTGAGCTGAGATCCGGCCACTGCACTCCAGCCTGGGCGACAGAGCGAGACTGCGTCTCAAAAACAAAACAAAACAAAAAAAGATGGGTAGCACAGGGACAAGTTTTTTTGTTTTTGTTTTTGTTTTTTTTTCAGACAGAGTCTTGCTCTGTTGCCAGGCTGGAGTGCAGTGGCGCGATGTCGGCTCACTGCAACCTCCGCCTCCCGGATTCAAGTGATTCTCCTGCCTCAGCCTCCCGAGTAGCTGCAACTACAGGTGCGCACCACCATGCCCAGCTAATTTTTGTATTTTTAGTAGAGACAGGGTTTCACCATGTTGGCCAGGATGGTCTTGATCTCTTGACCTCATGATCTGCCTGCCTCGGCCTCCCAAAGTGGTGGGATTACAGGCATGAGCCACCACGCCCAGCCAAGTGTTTTGTTTGTTTGTTTGTTTTTAGGGGTGTGTGTGTGTGTGTGTGTGTGTGTGTGTGTGTGTGTTCTGTCAGGGATAGGAGAAGATTGCTAATAAGTTGAGATTTTTATCACATTGGTTTTGAGACTCCATTGAAACACCCTTGTGGTGCACTATGCAACATGGCACGCAGAGAGAACACCCAGATTGAGTTTCTAATCATAGGTCTGCCATAAAACCTTGGGCAAGACAACCTTTTTGAGCCTCACCTAAAAAATGAGTTCATATTCTGCCCTGACTTTCTCACAGAAGTGTTGAGAAGGTCAGATGAGACAACAGACACAAAAGAGCAAATATTGATGCTACGTGTTACTGTATGTAGTAGGCAGTTAAAAATTCAAGTCTGAGGCTTAGGAGAGAGATGAGGTGTTAATTTAGAAGTCATCTGCAGAGCTTCTCACTGAAGCTCTGGGAGTAAACAAGGTCACTTGGGAAAATAGAGTGAAGAGAGAAGAGGACAAAAAACCCAAACATAGTGCTTTGGAGAATGTCTCCAGTTAACCAGAGAAAGGCACTGAGAGGGAGAGACCAGAGAAGTAGGAGGAGTCCCAAATCTGCCAGACGCCAAAGACATAACCACCAGATGAAAAACTGTCCTTACAGTCCAGGCCAGGATGAAGTCTTAAATTGACCTTCTCCTTCTCCCATTCACAACAGGGTGCCAAACTATCCACTTCCTCTTACCTCCTTCCCTTGTTGAAACAGAGAAGGGCCTGATGCCATTTGTTCAACTAGATATCTACTCTGTGCAGAGCCTCTTGTTACTCACTGTGAATACAAACATGAATAAGAACCTGGGGTTGGCTGGCACAGTGGTTCATGCCTGTAATCCCAGCACTGTGGGAGATCAAGGTGGGTGGATCATTTGAGGTCAGGAGTTCGCGACCAGCGTGGTCAACATGGTGAAATCCCGCCTCTACTAAAAATATAGAAATTAGCTGGGCATGGTGGCAGGCCCCTGTCGTCCCAGCTGCTCCGGAGGCTGAGGCAGGGGAATCGATTGAACCTGGGAGGCAGAGGTTACAGTGAGTTGAGATCGCACCACTGCACTCCAGCCTGGGTGACGAGCGAGACTCTGTCTCAAAAAATAAAACCAGCCGGGGCGGGCGTGGTGGCTCACGCCTGTAATCCTAGCACTTTGGGAGGCCAAGGCGGGCGGATCACAAGGTCAGGAGATCGAGACCACGGTGAAACCCCGTCTCTACTAAAAATACAAAAAATTAGCCGGGCGTGGTAGTGGGCGCCTGTAGTCCCAGCTACTCAGGAGGCTGAGGCAGGACAATGGCGTGAACCCGGGAGGCGGAGCTTGCAGTGAGCCGAGATCGCGCCACTGCACTCCAGCCTGGGGGACACAGCGAGACTCCGTCTCAAAACAAACAAACAAACAAACAAACAAACAAAAATAAAACCAAACAACAGCAACAACAACAAAAACCTGGGGTCTACTCTTGAGAAGTTCTTAGTCTGATAGGGAAGACCAGGGCTGGGACTGGGTGAGGCAACTGAGACACCTAGGGTGAAAAATGTAAGGGTACTTGCTCTCAGGGTCACATACGTACAGGGTGGGCATTTGTATGACCCTGAGAGGGAGTGCCTCCTTACATTTGCATTCTAGGTGCCTCGACTGCCTCACCCTAGTCCCGACCCTGGGAAAGACTCACATGTCAATAAAATAGCCAAGGTAGAATGTAATTGTTTCTCACTCTCTCCCAGGAAATCAAGAAAGATTACAGAGGTGGCCGGGTGCAGTGGCTCATGCCTGTAATTGAGACCAGCCTGGCCAACAAGGTGAAAACTCTTCTCTACTAAAAATACAAAAATTAGCTGGACCTGGTGGCGGGCACCTGTAATCTCAGCTACTTGGGAGGCTAAGGCAGGAGAATCACTTGAACCCGGGAGGTGGAGGTTGCCACTCACTCCAGCCTGGGCGACAGAATGTGACTCCATCTAAAAAAAAAAAAAAAGAAAAAAAGAGAGGCCGGGAGTGGTGGCTCATGCCTGTAATCCCAACACTTTGGGAGGCCGAGGTAGGCAGATCACGAGATCGGAAGTTCGAGACCAGCCTGGCCAAAATAGTGAAACCCCGTCTCTACTGAAAATACAAAAAGTTAGCCAGGCGTGCTGGCGGGCATCTGTAATCCCAGCTACTCGGGAGGCTGAGGCAGGAGAATCACCTGAGCCTGGGAGGCAGAGGTGGCAGTGAGCCTAGATCACGCCATTGGACTCCAGCCTGGGTGACAGTGTGAAACTCCGTTTCAGAAAGAAAGAAGGAAAGAAAGGAAGGAAGGAAGGAAGGAAGGAAGG
>NC_044996.1:80314440-80322656 GCF_008728515.1 Papio anubis | reverse complement strand
TCTCAAAAAAAAAAAAAAAAAAAAAAAGACAGGTGATTAATGCCTTTGACTAGTAATTCTAATTTCTGGGCCTCCTCTGAGATGGTTTCTGTCAAATTCTGTTTTTCCTGTGGTTGGGCCATACTTTCTTTTTCTTTTTCTTTTTTTCTTTGAGACGGAGTCTTGCTCTGTAGCCTAGGCTAGAGAGCACTGGCACGATCTTGGCTCACTGCAGCCTCTGGCTCCCAGGCTCAAGCAATTCTTCTGCCTCAGCCTCCTGAGTAGCTGGGATTACAGGCATGCGCCACCATGTCTGGCTAATTTTTGTAATTTTAGTAGAGACGGGATTTCACCATGTTGGTCAGGCTGGTCTCGAACTCCTGACCTTGTGATCCACCTGCCTCGGCCTCCCAAAATGCTCTGATTACAGGTGTGAGCCACCGCACTCGGTTGTACTTTCTTGTTTATTTGTATGTTTTATCATTCATTTGAGAACTAGACATCTTAAGTATTATATTGTAGTAACTCTGGAGATCTAATTCTCCTCCTCAAGGATTGCTGAATCTTGCTTGTTGAAGGCCGGAGCCATCTGTTTGTGACTTCTGCAAACTAACTTTTGCAAACTGTATATTCCTTATTGTATGTGGCCACTAAAGTTTCTGTTCTGTTATCTCTGAGGTCAGTCGATGACCTGACAAAGATTTCCTTAAATTTCTGGCTCTCTTTATGAGGCTACCTTCTTTTGCAAAAAGAAAAGAAAAAAATAAATAAATAAAATTTCTGGCTTCTCAAAAGGGAAATGGCTATCAAGCTATGAAAAGACATGAAGGAAGCTTAAATGCAATTACTAACTGAAAGAAGCCAATCTGAAAAGGCTACATACTGGATGATTTCAACTATATGACATTCTGGAAAGGGCAAAACTATGGAGACGGTAAAAAGATCTGTGGTTGCCAGGGGTAGGGGGGAAGAGGGATGAATAAGTGGAGTACAGAGGGTTTTTAAGACAGGGAAACTATTCTGTATGATGCCGTAATAGTGAAAACATATCATTATACATTTGTCAAAACCCATAGAATGTATAATACCAAGAGTGAACCTTAAAATAAACTATGGACTCTTGAATGATAGTAATTTGTCAATGTAGGCTCCACAATTATTTATTCATTTATTTATTTTAATTTAATTTCATTTTATTTTTGAGACGGAGTTTCGCTCTTGTTGCCCAGGCTGGAGTGCAATGGCACAATCTTGGCTCACTGCAACCTCCACCTCCCTGGTTCAAGCGATTCTCCTGCCTTAGCCTCCCAAGTAGCTGGGATTACAGGCATGCGCCACCACGCCCAGCCAATTTTGTATTTTTAGTAGAGACGGGGTTTCTCCATGTTGGTCAGGCTGGTCTTGAACTCCCAACCTCAGGTGATCTGCCCTCCTCGGCCTCCCAAAGTGCTGGGATTATAGGCATGAGCCACTGCACCCAGCCAACAATTATTTATTTATTTATTTTTCAGATGGAGTCTTGCTCTGTCACCCAGGCTGGAGTGCAGTGATATGATCTTGGCTCACTGCAACCTCCACCTCCTGGGTTCAAGTGATTCTCGTGCCTCAGCCTCCCGAGTACCTGGGATTACAGGTGTGTGCCACCATGCCCAGGTAATTTTTGTATTTTTAGTAGAGACAGGGTTTACACCATGTTGGCTGGGCTGGTCTTGAACTCCTAACCTCAAGTGATCCACCCATCTCGGCTTCTAAAAGTGCTGGGATTACAGGCATGAGCTACCATGCCTGGTCAGCTCAAGAGTAACAAACTGTTCTTTGTTCTCTTTTCCCATTCTGATGCTAGAGTTTGATAGTAGGGGAGGTTGTGGGGTACAGCAAGGAATATATGGGAACTCTCTGTACTTTCCACTTGATTTTACTGTGAACTTAAAATTGCTCTAAAAAATAAAGTCGGCCGGGCGCGATGGCTCAAGCCTGTAATCCTAGCACTTTGGGAGGCCGAGACGGGCGGATCACGAGGTCAGGAGATCGAGACCATCCTGGCTAACACGGTGAAACCCCGTCTCTACTAAAAAATACAAAAAACTAGCCGGGCGAGGTGGCTGGCGCCTGTGAATCCCCAGCTACTTTCGGGAGGCTGAGGCAGGAGAATAAAGCGTAAACCGGGCCGGAGCTTGCAGTGAGCGAGATCCGGCCACTGCCTCCCAATCCTAGGCTGTTAGAGACTCAAATCTCAAAAAAAAAATAAATAAATAAAATAAAAAGTCTATTTTTGAGTGGTAGAAACAGGGTTTCATCTTGTTGCCAGGCTAGTCTCAAACTCCCTGAACTCAAGCGATCTGCCCTTCAGCCTTGCAAAGTGCTGGAATTATCAGGCATGGGCCACTGTGCCCAACCTGGGAGGTATATTAATGTAAAGGTTCTTTTTTTTTTTTTTTTTTCTTGAGGGGTCAGCTCTGTTTGCTCAGGTGAGTGCAATTGGCATGGTGGGATTCACTGCAACCTCTACCTCGGTTCTTGATTCTCCTGCCTCAACCTCCCAGGTAGCTGGGACTACAGGCATGCACTGCCCACACCTGGCCAATTTTTGTATTTTTAGTAGAGGCGGGGTTTGCCATGTTGGCCCAGGCTGATCTCGCCTCCTGACGCCTCAAATGATCCTGCCTGCTTCCAGCCCACTAATGTGCTGGGATTACAGGCGTGAGCAACCCGCACCTGGCCCTAGTAATATAAAGGCTCTTACACTCTCTGTGAAATGGTATATGTTGAAGGTAGATGGTGATAGGTTAAAGTGTCGCTATAAACCTTTAAGCAACCACTAAAATAAAAGTAAAAGGAGAAATAGCTAATAACTCAGTAAAGGAGATTAAATGGAATAAAGTAATATTGACTAATCGATAAGTCAGAAAAGGAAAAAGAGAACAAAGAGATGGGATGAATAAAAACAAGATGATAGACCCAAATCTAATTGTATTAACAATCATATTAAACTTGGATTTTTTTTTTTGTAATTTTTGTAGAGATAGGAGTTTCACCGTGTTAGCCAGGATGGTCACCGATCTCTAACCTGAAGTGATCCGCCCGTCTGAGGCCTCCCAAAGTGCTGGGATTACAGGCTTGAGCCACAGCAGCCAACCAAACTTAGATGTTCTTAACACCCTAATTACAGGGTGAAATTGATCAGATTGGGTGAAAAGCAAGACCTCTCAGGTACAGTGGCTCACACCTATAATTTCAGCACTTTTGGGGAGCCGAAGGCAGGGTGGATTGCTTGAACAGGAGTTCAAGACCAGCCTGGAGCAACCCTGAGAGACCTGTCTCTGCAAAAGTAAAAACTAGATGGGTGGCGGTGGCGGTGGCTCCATGCATTCCCAGCACTTTGGGAGGCAGTGGCAGATCACGAGGTCAGGAGTTCAAAGACAACCCTGACCATGATGAAACCCTGTCTCTACTAAAATTCAAAATTAGCAGGGTGTGGTGGCACATGCCTGTAATCCCAGCTACTCGGGAGGCTGAGGCAGGAGAATCAGCGAGCCAGGGCCCGAGGAGGTTGTGGTGAGCGGCGAGATCATGCCATTGCCTCCAGCCTGGATGGCAGAACAGGAACTCGTCTCAAAACAAAAACAAAAAAAACTAGCGAGGTGTGGTGGTGCCTGCCTGTGAGGTCTAGCTACTGCTCAAGTGGCTGAGGACTGGGAGGATTACTTGAGCCCAGAGGTTGAAGTTCACAGTGAGCTGATATCATGTCCTGCACTCCAGCCTTGGTGACAGAGTGAGACCCTGTTTCAAAAAGCCGAGACACGGTGGCTCGTAACCTGTAATCCAGCACTTTGGAGGCGAGGTGGGCAGATCACTGAGGGTTGGGAGTTCAAGACCAGCCTGACCAACATGGAGAAACTCGTCTCTACTAAAATACAAAAATTAGCCAAGTGGTGCACATGCCTGTAATCCCCAGCCCAGGAGGCTGAGGCAGGAGACTGCTTGAACCCAGGGAGGTGGGGTTGCAGTGAGCGAGATGTGCCCTGCACTCCAGCCTGGATGACAGAAGCTGAGACTCAAGATCTCAAAACAAAGCTCATTAAAACATAACAAACAAAACAGCAAAGGCACAAGCCATGCATAATTTCAACACTTTGGGAGGCTGAGGTGGGCAGATCGGCAGGCCCAGGAGTTTGAGCAGCCTGGGCAGCATGAATTCGAAACCCTGTCTCTACAAAAATACAAAGAATTAGCTGGGCGTGGTGGCACTCATCTGCAGTGGAGAGGCTGTGGTGGGGAAGTCACCTGAGCCCAGGAGGGTGGAAGGCACAAGGGTGAGCAGTGGTCGTGCCACTGCACTCCAGCCTGGGGACAGAGTGAGATTCTGTCTCAAAAAATAAATGAATAAAGAAATAAAATTAATCAATAATTTAACATTTTATTTAGAATTATAAAAACAATAAATAAAATAAAATGTGATATACCAAAACCGTTGAATTGTAAATTTTAAATGGTGTGTGAATTTATATTATTTCCAGTAAAAGCTGTATGATTCCATTTTATATAAAACTCTTGGAAATTCAAACTAATATATAGTGATAGAAAGGAACTGTAATTCTAAATTACTACATGTTAATCTTTTTTTTTTTTCCAAAGATTGTATTTTGTTTTGGAGACTGGGATCTCGTTGTGTTGCCTAGGCTGGACTTGAACTCCTGGGCTCAGCGATCCTCTCCCACTCAGCAGAGTAACTGGGACTGGTGGGCACCACCACACCGGTTTGTGTTTTTTTGTTTATTTTTAAAAGATTATTTATTTAAAAAAATTTTTGGTTTGTTTGTGAGGCAGACAGGATTTTGTTCTTGTTGCCCAAGCACAAGGTGCAATGGTGTGATCTTGGCTCATTGCAAGTTCAAGTGGTCGTGTGCCTCAGTCTCCTGAGTAGCTGGATTACAGAGGCACCACCACATAGCTAATTTTGTATTTTTAGTACAGTGAGGTTTCACCATGTTGGTCAGGCACAAGTCTCCGAACTCCCTGACCTCAGGTGATTGCACCTCTGTCTCAAAGTGTTGGGATTACAGGCGTGAGCCACCACTTTCGGCCTTTTTTTTTTTTTTTTGAGATGGAGTTTGGCTCTTATTAGCCCAGGCTGGAGTGCAATGTAAGCGATCTGGCTCCCACTGGCCTGGAGGCCTCCCAGATTCAGCTGATTCTGCACCTCCCAGTCTCTCCAGCAGCTGGGATTATGAAGTATGCGCCACCACACCAGCTAATTTTTATTTTTAGTAGAGGCAGGGGTTTCATCATGTTGAATCCAGGCTGGTCTCCGAACTCCTGACCTCAGTTGATCCCCTCCTTCCCCATCGCCGCCTGGGCTCAAAGTGCTGGGATTACGAGGCGTTAGCCTGGCATGACCAATTTTTTTTTTTAACCTCATTGTCTTTCTTACTTTTATTTTATTTTTATTTGTCTCTCAAATACTTTATGCCGTGTCCCTGTCTCTTTCGTTAATATTAGTCCAGAGGAAAATAGGACTTGGGGATCCTGGGGAACGGGGTGGTCTCACTTTGCCAGGAAAGGTGAGGTTTGGGGACCCTAGACTAAGTAAATCATACTGATAGCCATGATCTAAGTGGTCTGGATTACCTGAAGATGTAGTGTAGAAACTGTGACTTGGTGAGGCTGTCCCTAGAACTTCACTTCCCAGGAGGTCTCAGGCGTCGAAGTGGTGGGTTCGGTGGCTACCGGATCAACATGGGGTTAGAACCTGCCCAGCCCAATGCAAGGCGCCGGGGAGGCTCTGGCGTTGAGCAACTCTGGAGGCTATCAGGACTGTGAGCATTCGGTTGGGAACACCAGGCAGAATCCCTCCGATCTTCTCTCCCGAGTCTCCCATCCCGGAGATTGTTTTAGAAACGTTGTCTTATGAGCCACTCCCTGGATGGAAGGGATTTGAGGATGGGCAGGGTGTGTGTATGTGGAGACTGAGCCAGCACCTGTGTATGTGAATCCAGTGGAGGTGCCTCTCTTTCCCAGCCTCATAGCGTCCATGTGGCTTGGAATCAACTACCGCTTGAGTGAAGGATGTGTATGAAGTGTCAAACAGCAGGCTTGTGGTGTAGCATTGGATCACTAGGCTTTGCCTGTCCTTCATTAAATTTCCAGAGTGCAGAATAGTCTCCTCTGGCTCAGGGCTGGGGAGGTTCAAGTCTTGCTTCATCTTGGGTATCCTAGGAGTCTCTTTTAACCTGTCTTGAACGAAGTGAATAAACTAAGTTCCAGTAGATAAACTAAGTTGCAGAAAGAAATTACAGTAGATTAAAAATGGGGTCTTCTATTGAATTATTTGGGTTTCAGAAAGAGGCATTTCAAGTGAATGTAAACTCAGACTTGTAGGAAAGCGGTTGTTACATGGAGATGGTATGGTAGAAACAGTACCATTTGGCCCAGGACTCTTGTCTTGACTGTTGTTAGGAAAAACTTTCATATTGTGTGTCTAGCCCAGGAGACAGTTGACTGCCAGACCAGACCGCTGTAGCAGAGAAGGATGCTTTGGGACAAGCTTGTCCAGCTTCGTGGCCCAACATAAATTTGTAAACTCTCTTAAAACAATATGTTTTTGAATTTTTTTTTTTTTTTTTTTTTTTTTTAGCACATCAGCATTATTAGTGTATTTTATGTGTGGCCCAAGACAATTCTTCTTCCAGCGTGGAGGAAGCCAAAGATATGGACACCACTGCTTTGAAGTAGATGAGGGTTGGAAGACTTTTAAAGACATTGTAATACCAGGGTTGAGGTGAATGGCCCAACTCCAGGGGCTTCTTGGGTGCTTGTCTCTGCAGTTACAGGCCCTCCCAGTTCAATCCTTTAAAAGCATACCCTAAATATCTCTGATTTATTTGTTTTATTTATTTATTTATTTATTTATTTATTTATTTGTTGAACCACCGGTCTCGCTCTGTCACTCAGGTTGGGTGGCCAAGGCTGGTCTTGAACTCCCTGACTTCCAACAATCTGCCCTCCTCCAGCTTCCCAAAGTGCTGGGATTAAAGTGTGAGCCCAGCCTCTCCCTGATTTTACTCGAGGTTCCTTATGCCTATAAGTTGCACTGCTGTTCTAAGTCTCTTTGAGCAGAGGTGTTGGACACTGGATGATACCTAGAGCTGGGAAAGTAAGGTTGCACAGGCAGTAATTGTACGAATTCAGAGGGAAATAAATTTATCCAGATCAGGGAAGTCAAGAAGGCTATTCTCAAGGAGAATTGGTGATGACTGTGCCTTTTTGTATCGACCTTGTGTGTTTGATCATATACCCTGTCCCTGGATGGAAAAGAACGGGCTGATGGTCAGTGAATACCCTGGGGTGGTTTTCTACCCAGCAGAGTTAAAATTATGCTCTGGACTTATTTTAGCTGTGGAACCTGTGCTAGGAGCGACTGGGTGGGAGGCCTCACCACTCAGGAACTGGCTCTGTGTGGGCAGAGAGCAACCCTAGTGGGCTTGTGGAAAGCACACTCTGAAGCCACTTTTTCTTTTCCTTTTTTTTTTTTCTCTTTTTGGGGCCAGGGTCTCGTCTGTCACCCAGGCTGGAGTCAGTGGTATGATCATAGCTCACTGCAGCCTCCATCTCCCAGAGCTCAAGGAATCCTCTCACCTCTCCAGCATCCCAAGTAGCTGGGACTACAGGTACATGCCACTTCATGCCTGGCTAATTTTTTATTTTTAGTGAGGCAGTCTCACTATGTTACCAGGCTGGCCTCAAACTTCTGAGCTCAAAAGCAACCTTCCCCCCTCAGCCTCCCAAAATGCTGGGGTTACAGGCATGAGCCACTGCGCCCAGCTCACTTTTCTTTATTCTGACCAAAATGAGGTGTTGTGTTTATTTTGTTTTGCCTATGATATGGAGCCCTATAATATGGACCTTAGCTAATGAGACAACAGGATGGGGGATGTATCTATTTCCCAAATCCTTAAGGTGAAAATAAATTCATTCTCAATTTTTTTCTGTAACCAATATATATGATTATTTAATGCCCTTTCCTCTGTGCTCTGACACTTAAAAGAAGATACTTTGCTATAAAATTGGGTCTACAGAAATTAGGGCAGTAGTTAAGAACCTACAGAAAGTGGAGTACTTGAGGGACCCTAAGTGAGGGGCAAGGCATTGATGGGGGTATTAATATGAGGATATAAATATAGGAACTCATAATAAGCAAGAAAGCTTGGGAAGCATCTCTGCCCATATCATTACTCCTC